>NW_007737993.1:26414-29997 GCF_000696425.1 Galeopterus variegatus
CAGAAGATATATTGTGCCTCATAAGTGAGCTCTGCATGTACACATAAGCTCCTAAGGAGTTGAGATTTTCAAGGAACGTGGAAGAGTACACATTGTCATTAAAATTGTAGAATTATAATTCAATACTGTAAAAGATACCTGGCTTTTAAGAAACATTTTAATTGTTATTTTAACTTTTGATGACTGCACTGCCTTTGTAAAATGTTTAAAATATGTAAAGAAACATATCTATCTTTTTAAAGGCTAGCATCCTAAAAGACAATACTGAAAAATACAATTACTAAGTTGTAAGATTTCTCAGCTTACCGAGTTGATCTGAAAGATTTTCTTTCTGAAGTGTGTTTTGAAAGTCCATCAGTGAAAGGAGAGATGGAGTTTGATGGCTGGAAATAGGGAGTTGTAAGTATATAGATCAAGGAGAAGGCAAAACACACAGGTCTGAAGACTGCTAGTGAAAAAATGGTATTGAAGTTACTTTAATGGAGACAAGCAAATAATCATGGAATAGTACGTAGTGAGTTAGATATAGGCTGCCATGTTTTTTATTTTTATGATCTCATTTGTTTAATTTTTCTTTTGTTGCTTATGCAGAAGCTTTTCAGTTTGATGAAATTCCATTTGTTTATTTTTATGTTTTTTATTTTTTATTTGAGTATGGTATAAATGCAGATACACACACCTTTGCCCATGTTATAACCACACAGCTCAATGAATTTTCACAAACTGAACACACCCAGGACCTAGATTAAGAAACTGAACATAACCAGCACCCTAGAAGCCCCACTTATTCCCTTCCAATCACTCTCACAAGGAGGGTACCACTGTCTTCTCATGTCATAGGTTTGCTTCTTTCAGTACTTTACGTAAGCGAAATTTTATGGTGTGTACTTCTTTGTGTCCGGTTTCTTTTGACAGACAATTTCATCCATATGTTGCAGGCAATTATAGATTGTTCGTTCATACTATTGTACAGCATAATGTTTTGTGATTATATCACAATTTGTTTATTCATTCTACTTTTCATAGCTATTTGGATAATTTNTTTTGTGATTATATCACAATTTGTTTATTCATTCTACTTTTCATAGCTATTTGGATAATTTCCAATTTGGGTCTCTTAAGAATGCTGTGCTATAAACATTCACATACATGGATGAGTACATGTCTTTTTACGAATATATGGATGTGTTTCTGTTATGTATAAAGGCCTTCTACTTTGCATTTAAAAAATTCTGTATTTGAGTATCAGTTGGAAAATCTTAAATATTCTGAAGACTTGGGAGGTCTTACTTAATTCTACTTACTCACCACATTGCATTTATTCAAGTGATTCTCAGACAGTGTCTCTCAAGAAATGTGAGTTTCGGAGTAAGGCTGTTTACAAAGCATTAGTTTTCCGGAAATGTGAGTTTCAGAGGAAGGCTGTTTACAAAGCATTAGTCTTCCAGAAGGCAGCTCAGAAATTGCTGCTGCAGCTATCTCTTCACAGGGGTTGGTTTTGTTTGTTTTTGGCTGATTGAGAGTGATAGTTGAAAACTGGCTTTACTTTTACTTTTCGTGGAATTCCACACTTTACAAAACAATGAATCATTGTATAAGCTCCTAAGCTTTCCTACCAAATGACAACAACAAAATCCTTTAGCTTGGAGGACTTGCCCCCTATTCTTTGCAACATACGCCATATTTGTCACCCTTTTTTGTTCAACTGATGTGCCAGGCATCAGTGTTTCATTCCATTATTACTATGAATTTCAACAAATTGAATGTTAATACCCATGAGATAGATGGATGTTTTGCATATGTTCTAGGGCAAAACAAGTCAAACCAACAAAATGAAATTGTTGCTATTTTCTCTTGCTAGAGAAATGTTGTTGTTTTCTTGTGTTCAGGGAGGATTGAAATGGCCTTGTTAATATTGTTAACAGTGCACAGTTTCTACTTTCTTTGAATAAAGAAATGCTTCCCTTTCTCCCTTGGAGAGAGAGTCACCAAATTAATTGATATGGCATTCTAAGGATTTTCCTGAGAAATTTGGAGATGAAGTTGAGGAAGCACTAAAACTCCACATGGAGTTCTGTGTTTATAGAACAGAGATGTATAGGAATGACCCCATCATGGTTTACCATGTACCCTATTATATCCTGGGAGAGAAAAACTAAAAGGGAGCTTCACAACTAGGGTCTGTCTATTTGAAAAGGAGTACTTTTGGATATGCCCAATTTGAATAGCTCATCCTAGTCTACCCTCTTAACAAAACTGTGGAGTCTTTCTCAATAGCACCTGTCTCTGTGTGAATTGTTCTAAGCCAAATTTTTCACCTGACTCAAACTAAATTTTAGCTGACCTCCTTTCTGCTCTTCTGATATAGCACATTCAGGAGTGCTTTGGAGTTATCTACTCTCTTTTGGAATACTTTCAAAAGAGAGTTTACACACTCTGGCTCCCAGTGGGATCAGATATGAAGAATACTTTCTATTTACATACAACCCTTTTAATCTAAAGAGATCACAATCAATCTTGGAAATAATTTTCCTGGTGACCTTGATTCTACACAGAAGCCTACTGGTCAAGTTTCAGTATTTCTCTGCCAGAATGCTTAGGGCTCCAATTTTACAGTATTTAGAGTGTTCCCCTCCCCAAGTCTCCTCCCCTCTTCTTTTCTACTATCCCATCTGAAAGTGGAGCGATAGCTGTCTCACTCACTTGGATTTGTTCTGCCCTTTCCCTGGGATACAAAGGACTTATATGAATCAATTTAAATTGGCCAGAAGAAATAGCCAGCAGCCTGCTTATGTTCAAATCCTTTGCCCTAATCACCAGTATGGAAAACCCATTGAAAAGACCTGCACATAATCTTACATCCTTTGCATTAAAGATGAAACTGCCGAATTGAAAAGATCTTGGCCAATTAGAATTGAAGACATAGCTCAATAGAGTGTCTGGCAGTTAGATTTGAAAAAGCTGCCTTAGACAGAGAAAAGCACTCCTTTATGTCAGGCTGCTTAGGGTCAGAAAATAACCCAAACTAGAAACAGAACTAAAAATTTCTTATTTGCTTCAGTACTGACACCAGTTAAAGTAATTTACAGAGGCTCCTATCCCAATATCTAATTACCCAAAATACAGTATTTGTATATAGCAGTAGCAATCTAATTCACAGTGACAGGGAGCTGGAGTTGGAGAATTGGTGAGTGAGTGAGCAAAAACAATAAAAATCAAGGCTCTCGTACCATGATATATATTTTGTTCATTCCTTTTGACAAGTGCAGTATGGTGTGAACTATTTACAGTAAATGTACTATAGTGTATACTGTAACAGTAATGAAACCTTATATTTGTGGGTTCTACAGTTTTTAGCTAGTAAAAAATAACTGAGAGACTAGGATGCAAGAGGAGTAGAAGAAAGAAGTGGATTCATTAACTAATTTGATAAATTTTCACCAATGGATTATATACTCCCAGGCTTCTTCTATACTGAATTCTTACATATTTGGAGTTTAGTTTAGTGAACCTAGTTTTGCGCACTAGAGTGGATTGGGATGGAATAGAGGAAGGGTTAAACAAAAGATTTAGATGGGATTTC
>NW_007737993.1:30849-47845 GCF_000696425.1 Galeopterus variegatus
TATATATATAATATAATCATCAAAATTACCATTAAAATTGGTAATATCTTTCTATTATTGATGAAGAGTTTGAGATGTAGAACCATTAAGTCACACTTGTCTAAGCTACACAGCTGTTAAGTAGGGAACTGGCACCAAACAGAGGTCTGTCTTATTGCAGAGCTCAGGCTTTTATCACATTCTCTAAAATCAGACAGATCTAAGCCCAAATTCCATCCATCCTTAATACTTAATGACCTTGGACAAGTTATTTAATCTTTCTCAGCCCTTACTTTTGATTTTTTTTTCTAAGATGAGAAAATTAATAATCACTTTACAGAATTCTGATGAAGGTTAGGGATAAGATGTAAATAATTGGAACATAACAAATTCTCAATAAAATTGGTGGTACCTATTATTACTAAGATGAGAAAATTAATAATCACTTTACAGAATTCTGATGAAGGTTAGAGATAAGATGTAAATAATTGGAACATAACAAATTCTCAATAAAATTGGTGGTACCTATTATTAGGTGCAGAGCAGAGGTTCAGTCGAGTCCATATAACTCCAAATTCCCATGTTTCCTAATTTATAACATGCTTTAGTGTACAGTAAAAAAGAATGATATATTAAAATGATGGACATCCTCTCTATACCCTCTAATGAACTGTTTATATTCCTGCCAAACATCACTGGACAAACCTGGCATAAGTAAAAGCATGCGGTGTTTTGTTATTTGATATTTCTTATTTATGACTCTAGATATGCCATTAATTTTAAACCTCAGGACTGAAGCAAAATCAAGGAGTTTTTGAAAGTCATAATCAAAATATTATGAAAGTAATTCAAAGCCATTATTCTAATATGCATAGTTGCATTTAAATATATGAAACAATATTTTAAAACTTTAGCACAAATTTGCAAGCCTCTATACTGCAGGAGGGTTTTTCCCAGTAGCTGAGGAGGCATATCAAAGAATTCGTGAGTATGTTATCACACTGCCACACCACCTGACTGCTAGACTCATTTGCTTGGATATTTGAAGAAAGTGTAAAACTCAACTTGGATATTTGAGGAAAGTGTAAAACTCAACAAGTCCAAAATCGAACTTAACATCTCTTTTGTCCACATCAGTGTATTTCTTCTTCTGTGGATCCCTTATTTACCTTGTCAATTAATGGTATTACCATCCAATTTTTCACCTAAATCAGAAATTTGAAATGATGCTTGACAACTTTTTCTCCCTCAACTCCCCCCATATTCATTCAACCAAAAAGTCTCCCTTATTTTTCTTCATAAGTGCATTTTGAGTCCATTCTTTCTTCTTTGTTTTTACTGTAACTGTTTTAGTTCAGACCCTTATCATCTCTCTCCTGATCCATTTTAATAGCCTCATAAATGGTCCTTTTTTTTTTGCTCTTCAGCATCTTTTGAATCTGTTTTCCATCTGTCATCTGAGAGATGTATTCAAGGGGCAAATAAGGACATTTGACTTCCCAGTTTAAAACCATTCACTGTCACATTATCATCTATAAGAAAGAGTCCCAGCTTGTCATCATTGCATACAAAGACTTCTATGCCCTGTGCACTTCCTGCCTCTCAAACTTTATGTCCAGTTACTCCTATCATATGGGTGACCCCACTTGCCACAGCCATTATCACATTCATTAGGTCACCAACATTCACTCAGTGTTCACTCTGTGCCATGCATATTCTAAACATACATCAACTCATCAAATCCACACAATAGCCCTGTGAGGCAGCGTCTGTTCACCTGACAGTAATATAAAACTGCTCATATCATCTTAGTCAATGTTTCCAAGCCTTTTCTCACGCAGTCCTCTCTGCCTCTACACCTTCCCCTCCTGCTCCACCACAGTCCATTCTTTAAATCTGATTCCCATTTAGACTTCAAGACTCAGGTTATGGATTGTCTCTTATATAAAGTCTCTGAAATTCTAGCCTAGCATACACACCCCTTTTTATGTTTTATTGGATCACATGCCCATCTCTATCTCTGTTTACAGCTTCATGTTGAAGCATTCCTCCCCCTACCAAATTGTAAGTTTCTCAAGAGCAAGGCTTTGAGCTATTAATCTTTGTCTTCCAAAAACTTGAATTCGGTAAATGACTGCTAATGGATGCTCAATATATGCTTGTTAAAATGAAATAGAGAAAGAGGAAGGAGATATTTTAGACATAACTTTATATTCTATGTCCCTTTAAATGACATCTGGTGAGTAGACATTCTCAAGAATACTAATTACTAGCATTCTGTTGTCTCTATAGCTATTTTACTAAATATCACAGGTTTCTTATTAACTGCACAATCCTAATATACATATAAATGGGCAGAGGATTTTAAAGAATGCTATAAAACTCTTTTTTTATGCACTGGAATCATGAAAATTTTCCCTTTGGTTGGAATGTTATTCTCTTCCCATTTTGCTCAACCAACTCATCCTCATCTTTCAAGCTCAGCTTAAAAGACAGTTTCTCAAGGAACTCTTCCTTGACCCCTCCAGATTGTTGTAAGATATCACCATATGCATGTTCACAGCATCCTCTACCTTTTCTCCCTAGACGTTGGCTAAGTAAAATTTGAGTGAACATTTATACTCATATAATTATTTATTTTCCACTAGATAGCATTTATTACAAGAGTAAAAAAAAAAAAGACTCTATTTCAACACTGTATTTCTTGTACCTATTACTATTCATTCATTCAACAAAAATTTATTGCCAGCCTAGTATGTGATGAACACTATGCTAGAAACTGAGGTAAAACAGTGAGTAAGACAGACAGTATCTCCTGCTCTTAGAAAGTTTGCATTTCTAGCTGGAAGAGACAAGCTGCAAGCAAGAAAGCAAATAGAAAACATCAGATAACAATAAGTGCTATGAATAAAAAAAAGGGAGATGCAATTGTGAGTAAAAAGTCTAAGGACACGATCTAAAATTGAGTAATCATGAAAGGCCTCCCTGGGAAGATGTTATTGGAGCTGGTCCCTGATAGGTGCATGATAAATATTTGAAGAAAGGAAAAGGAAAAGGAAAGCAGAATGGGAAGGAAAGAAATAAGGAAGTAAGATAGTTAAATAATTTAGTTTGTATATGATGTTCTCTTGGCAAGAGCATTCATGCTGTGGATTCTTATCTCAAGGTGAAGAATTGGTGACATTCTTGCTCAGGCCTGGTGATTAAGGGACAAGAATAATGGGTCAAAGGGGATATGAGTTCCCTCTCTGTAATGTAAAATTGAGACATCTTTCAAACTGAAGCCATGAGAAGATGTAGCAAGTCAGGAATTTTTGTTGCCTCTGGTCTAAATGATAGTATGAGGGACCAGGACTGTCAGGAGGAAGATGAGTCATAGAAGGGCAAACATCAGAAGTAGCCATCCTCTGATCCCACTTTTCAAGGCTTCTACAAAATGAGTTTTTAACATGTTGGGAAGGAGAGATATTACAATATTGGGCAAAGTATCACATACTGTAAGTCTTGCTGTAAAATCTTTGTTCTTTGAGTCCAGTATGAAGCAAGGCCCAGGCTGCACCTCTGATGACCCGGGCATGTGGAACACATGAGAAGCCAATTCCTCGGCTTCTGTAATCAAGACCAAATCTCCATGTTCTCTCCTTGGCCTGTGACAGAGTTTGGGTGTGTTGTCACCCTAGAGCTCATGTCAAAATCTGATCCCCAACTTGGCAATGTTGGGAGTGGTTTGGGTCATAGGGGCAGATCCCTCACGAATGTATTAATGCCCTCCCTGGGGGAGGGGGTAGTGAGCAAGTTCTTGCTCTATTAGTTCCCATGAAAGGTGGTTGTTTAAAAGACCCTGGCACCTCCCCTCTCTCTCTCTCTCTCTCTCTCTCTCTCTCTTGCTTCCTCTTGCCATGTGATCTGCTTGTAGCCAGTGGCTGCCTGCTGTTTTCCTCCATGAATAGAAGCAGCCTGAGGCCTGCACCAGATTTGTCCCAGAGTCATGGGCCAAATAAACATCTTTTCTTTATAAATTATCCAGTATCAAGTATTCTGCTATAGCAACACAAAAACTAATACAGACTTGGACCCAAAGGGCCCCAGAATCACAAAGTCAGGGAGAAGATCTTAGTACTGCTGTCATTTACCATTAATCTCCAGAGCAAGTTCTTAAAATAATCTTCATAGCAAGAAATGAGAACAGCATTCATTCTTTCTAAGTTGAAATGGTGAGAGGAGAGACAACATTATAGGGAAATAATAAAAGTTGTATTTGTCCTTCTTATATAATTATGGAGTCTCCGTTGTGTACACAGCCGTGATTTAGGTACTGAACTGTCTTTGTAAACAGCCTTTTGAACTGACTTGTAATCTTAAACAAAAATCTAGGTTTTAAAATAAATAGCTATTCAGAAAGTTGAAAGCAAAGCGGTTTGTGGAGGAAGGATGTCACACAAAATGTAAGAAGTAAAAGAACACAAGAAAGAGACAAATTAAAGGGAAAGCATGGAATTTGGGGAATACACATAGACTGGAAGAATGGGAAGCAGGAAATGAAACAGACTTCAAGCTGGCAGGAGAATCACATTTGCCAAAACCCTCAGGTGCTCCAAGAATAATACTCTGAAAGTGCAAATCATTGTTATAACTGCATTAGGCTAATAACATAGCAACCTCCTATTTGGGTAAAATGCTTGGATGTAGATAGTAAATTCTTAGATATAGGAAAACATTTTATTTAATTAGTGGAAGTTTGATTATCTCTGGATGTGTTCCATTAGTGTTCCTTATTATCTGGGTGTATCCCTTATCAAGAGTTTGGCTTAACAAGTCTATTTAGTAAGCTCCGTCGAGGTATTTTTCTGCTTAACTCTTTGTGGACAAAACTCAGGGAGCTGGGCTGTAGACATTTTCGGGTTTCATTGCACACACTTTCATGGCTTGTCAGAGTACTTCTGGCGGCAAAGGATTTCCCATATGAGGGTGCCTTAGCTCACAGTTAGCAGGAGGTGGGAAATCAGGCAGAGATGCCTTCCAGAGCTGAGGAGCCTCTTGGCATTTCCCTGGCAGTCTCATGCTTATCATCAGCCAGAACCCAGGCACTCATTAGGCTGTTGATGAAAAGCATCCCAAAGAAAATGCCAGCAAATTGTGCCACTGTGCTGGCAGGAAATTAAAACTGCTCCGAGCAAGTGGAGCCAAGAGAGCTGTTGAAATGAAAGGTAACATCAAGGGTGTGATCACTGACTCACACAGGCGTTCAGGATTCAAGATGCAGCTTTCTGCTTTACTGGGGAAAGCATGAGGCCCTCTCATCTGTCAGCTTAAGTCAATTCAACAGAGGTGCTGAGACAGGCAGGGCGGTGGGCTCTGTGAATTAAGCTTGGTTGTGCTTGGGTAAGTGCTAAGAGTTTGGTTGTTTTCTTTCCCCAAAGGAGTATTTCCTAAGAAAAATCAAAATAAGAAAAAGTTTATCTCTTTGTTCTTTTTTTCCTTGACCCCCAACACTTAAAGAACAAATTAAGTAAAGAACGATTTCAGAAGCACTACAGATTCACTAAAGTGGGGTCAGATAGTGTGGAAGGGAGAAGACAAAACCTCAGAACCTATGAATCTAGCAAGGCATAGATGAGGGGGTATTTTAATTCCAAAGGAATTTTTTTGTTGGTGGTACTTTTATCCTGAGGCTAAAACGGCCACCAGAGGAAGGAAAAGAGATGCTTAACGGAAGGCAGCACTAACACTCAAGCAAAGCACACTGAAATCTTCATTAAATGGGGTGTGGTAAGCAGAGTAATGCTTCCCCCGCACCCACACCCCGCCAAGATGTCCAGGTCCTATTCCCTAGAACGTGTGAGTATGCTGCCTTACGTGGCAAAGGGGAATTAAAGTTGTCATTTAGCTGACTTTAGGGGAAGAGATTATCCTGCATTATCCCAGTGGGCCCATTGTAATGAGAGAGGTTCTTTTTCTTTTTTTTAATTGAAAAATGATTGATTATACATATTTCTGGGGTACAGAGTTGAATATCACCACCTGTGTACAATGTGTTATGATCAAATCAGGATAATTAGCATGTTCATCATTACAAAATATAAACATTCCTCATGTCCATTAACCAAGAGTTTCTGAAATGTGGAAAAGGAAAGCAGAAGTGGAGGTCAGAGTGATATGATGTGAGGACTCAGCCAACCATTGCTGGCTTTAAAGGTACAGGAAGGGGGCTACAAGCCAAGGAATACAGATAAGCAGTTATGCCTTTTCAGTTCCTAAACTTTGCCATTTTTACAGTGAGTTCAGTTGCATTTCACAAGTCTCTTGGCAAGGTCTTTAAGGTTAACTCTTTTTCCTCTTTTATAAATTAACTTCAGTAGGTTATTTTTACAGTGAAAGCATGAAATAGTATCAAATTTTAATTCTGTTGAAAATCATTGGTTTACTCAGAGGAGCATTTAGCATTTTTATCCTTCACAATAATAGGTTCCTATTGCAATTAATAAATGTTGGAGGTGTTATATAACAAATATATTTCTGAGTTTTGTAACAGTTTAGGGTGGGCATTTCTGATCACTAGATAACTTTCTCCCCACTCCTAGGGCCTCAGAACCCTCTGCGTCCTGCCAGCAGAGAGTATGGGAAAGTAGAGAAGCTCACCTGTTTCTTAAAGCCCAGACCTGGAAGTGACATCACGTTTGCTCATATTCTCTTGGTGAGAGTATGTCTCAAGGCCGCAATTAGGTGGATAGGGAAATGTCCCTGGGTGGGCAGCCATTCCTAGTGACAAAACCACCTGTCTCTGCCACAGAAACCTATGTAAATTATCTTAGTGCCGTGTTATACTGCAATTGCCAACGAAATGTAATGCTCAATTGCAGCAAATACATCTTTCTTTCCTGGTTACCATATGTGCTTTTTACGTAAATTATCTTAGTGCCGTGTTATACTGCAATTGCCAACAAAATGTAATGCTCAATTGCAGCAAATACATCTTTCTTTCCTGGTTACCATATGTGCTTTTTACCCTTTAATCGTGACTTTGTTACACGATTAAAGGGTAAAAAGCACATATGGTAACCAGGAAAGATAATGCGTAGCTCCCGATATCTCCTCATTTAGAAATTCTCCTCACTCTTACAATTGTTCAGCCACATTGTAAGCTTCTTAAGGATAGGACCATAGTCACCTCATTCACTGTATCTCCAGTACCCATCACAGTACCTAACATAGTGCTTCGCGTATAGTAGAGTCTTAATAAATTATTTTGAATGAATGAATAAATGAAAGTACTAAATTCCTATTGCAATATATTATCTCTTAAGATATGTCCTATGTTGTAAGCTATGTCCAATCATTTTTTGGATTAGGGAGTGGGCTGAATAAATCAAGCAAAAAATTAAGACCCTTTGTTCTTTTTGTCTTTTCATAAAGGGCATGATGCCATTGTCACACTCCTGAAGCATTATAAGAGACCACAAGATGAATTGCCCTGTAATGAATATTCCCAGCCTGGAGGAGGTACCTGCCTTCTTACTTAGTTTTCACTGTTGTGCAATATTATGCATAAAGCTAAGTCTGTGTTTCTCTTACTATTATTGTGGGGCCAGGGAGGAGGGCATAGCCTATGTCAGATTAGCTTTATTTTAGGAAAATTTATGTCTAGGAAAAGAAGCCTCCATTTGGGGTATTTTCTAACTCACCATTCTGCAATTTCTCCAAATTTAACATTTTCTGGACATGATGTTTACAAGGCTTGTGCACAAGCAGGAAGGCCTGTGTAAGCTGAGAGCAGTCATTTTCCATTTCAGTTCATCTATTAAGGCAGGGTAGAGAACACTCATATTCAGACACAAATTAAATCTGCTGGAGTCTGGTCCACCCTGGATTTTTAAAAAATCTTTTTATGCACTTTCTAAATAAACACTTGCTGTTCAGTTTCAGTATCCAGAGAAAGATTTAGGTTTCAAGCTATAGTCTTACTTGGTTTCCTTAGCAAATTTCTTTTAACTGTTTCTTTTTATAATGTTGAAATTTTATGTAGAAAAAAATGATTGCTACTTTCAACTCTATTATATGATTTGATTTCTAGATGGCTCCTATGTGTCTGTTCCATCCCCCTTGGGGAAGATCAAAAGCATGACAAAAGGTAATTATGATATGGGATGATTGTGATATCTTATTACTAATGATAACTATTGCCTCAAATATAACTTTTGATTATTTTTTACCTATTACAAATGATGACTATTTTACACATATAAGCAATATTACCAACAGACCATTCTTCCCGTAATTACACCATTTCAGTTATGGAGATATAACAACAGTAAAAATGTCACGTGAGTATTAAAGAAAGATCAAATTCTCATAGTGCTATTTAGATATTTGTATTTTTAATAAAATATAAATTATAAATATTAATGTTTCCTTAAGAAGAATTGGGAATAGGTTTGCCTTAGAAAACAAATATTTGAAAAAAAATTACTTATTTTAAAATAAGTATCCCAAATTACAAGTGAAACTTTGGGAATTTTTTTGAATGTATTGTGCATATAGAAATTGATACAATTGGATCAGTAAAGTAAAAAATATTATTCATGTGTAAATTTATATTTAACTGTTTGGAATGTGAAATCCTTTAAAATTATTTTTTGGTTTTTCAGAATGATTTGTGTGCTTATTTTCTGTCATTTAATTGGCATCCCTTTGAGGTTTAGTTTATGGATATTTGGCTAAGCCTATTGGGACAGATTGAAGGGATTGAACAGATAAGAACCTTCATCATGATGTGATATGGACTGTACCCCAAGGTTGGCATGTCATGCAGGCAAGCTGGTTGGTGATCAGATCAGGAACCTGATAACAAAGTTCGAGTAACCCAAACAGAGAACTAACATGCTTTTAATGCAGGGGGAACAGGGATCATTTGTGATAAGGTTTTAGTATCTCCAAGAAGTCAATTACAGTTGGAAAATTAAATGTTACTAAAAAATGATGTTTTTGGTTAAGTGTACCTATGCAATCATGTGTACACATCCACCTGTATGCTTTTTATCTTAAAAAATAATGGCAATTCCTGTTTGCAGAAAAGGCAGATGTTCTCCTCCTAAGGGCTGGATTGCCTTCACATTTCCATCTTCAGCTCTCAGAAATTGAGTTCCATGAGATTATCGGCTCAGGTAACCTAAGAAAATAAAGGTCTGCTTTAGTTTAATGAGCTCAAGATAATATGTGTTTACTTGTTTCTCTTAAACAATTTTAGGTTCTTTTGGGAAAGTTTATAAAGGACGATGCAGAAATAAAATAGTGGCTATAAAACGGTAAGCAGGCAAATAAAAAAATTTAGCATGCAGGTGGAGTTATGACCTTTGAGAAGCATATGCATGGCAAGCCCCTTGTTTGGATCCATCTGTTCACTGAGGATTTCCCTTTGCTGCCATTTCTAGTTATCGAGCCAATACCTACTGCTCCAAGTCAGATGTGGATATGTTTTGCCGAGAGGTGTCCATTCTCTGCCAGCTCAATCATCCTTGTGTAATTCAGTTTGTGGGCGCTTGCTTGAATGATCCTAGCCAGTTTGCCATCGTCACTCAGTACATATCAGGGGGTTCTCTGTTCTCCCTTCTTCATGAACAAAAGAGGTATGGGTCTTTTGGTCTGATTTATCTTTGGACATATCATTGGAATTATCCTTGCATCACTCCAGAGGGTTTCTGACTGCATGAACCTTCCTTTTCTGAAATTTCTTAATGCTAGAATGTGTACCATTATAAACACAGCTAATGTATGCCTAATAATTGTGTTTCAATTAATAGAAATACTTTTGTGCTTCCCTAACAGGAATCAATTGAAGGTAAGAAATTCAAGGAATTTAAATTGGCAACTGAAGCTTATAATAATTAGGCTAAATTTAACATACCAGTAAAGCAGATATATGTAAGCTCAGAGTAAAATAATTACCAGGTATCACAGTATATATATAAAAGAAAGTTTTAAAAAAGAATGGTCTTGCACAAGTCTAATTTGAATTCACTTCCTAGATTTATGCATACAATAATTAGAATGTGGTTTCACTCAGTGATTAAAATAGATTCCATTTTTATATTATTACAAAGAAATCAAGTATAATATTAAAAATAAATTAGAAAATCTGGTATAATATTTTAAACAAGAAGTGTTATATATCTGAGTTAATCCATAATTAAGCATTTTCTAAACTAGAAAATCTATTTTTCCAGATTTGTTGAATTTTTAGCTTAACCTTTAATAAAGATATGGTGTTGGCTTTGACCATTTCATCTCCATTCAATCTATTTTTAAATTCTAGGATTCTCGATTTACAGTCTAAATTAATTATTGCAGTGGATGTTGCCAAAGGTATGGAGTACCTTCACAACCTGACACAGCCAATTATACACCGTGACTTGAACAGGTACTTTTTTTCTCCTAAATAATGAACTTAGAATTGTATAACTGACTAGGAGTCTAAAACAGATTTCAGAGAAGATACATTTTAGATTTAGGGCAGATCAGGTTTTTCTACCTAATCTGTGGGTAAGGGAACAGGCTACCATAAGCCTAGGGAATAGAGAGTTTTGCCATTATCTTTTACAGGAATAGAAAGCTGTAAAACTGCTTGTCAGGGATCTTTCAAACTATGAAGAATGTCCAGAAACATAGTGATGTCTATAAGATAAACCAGCAAACTAGTTTCCAAGTCAATAAGGTCAGATCAAGGATTGAGTTCAATGACTATTAAAGAATGTCACGTCTCATACAAAGTCAGGTATTAGAGGAGAACCTGATATAAAATTATCTGAAACATTACTTTATGCTAACATTTTGATATTATTGTGTCAGTAAATTCAGCCAAACCACAGAAGCTTATTTACCTAGTTTTTGTGTGAAGAGCTTTCATGCAAAATAGAGACTTGAAACAAATATAGAATCGTAGTGTTGCCGTGGTGGGACCCAAGGGATGTCAGAAATTTTCTTGAACACTGAAACCTTTCTCTAAGCAAAATCTTACATGGAAGGCCAATATACAAAATGGGGCATCTTTGGTTGAGGGAAGAGTGTTGGGTAGAGAATTCTGCTCACTTGCATTTCCCACTGCTAAGGAAGGAGACCCCTGGACCACTTAGAATCCCAAAGATGCTATAGAAAATAGATGGACAACCATTGTTCTAGTTTATGGAGCAAGTCAGATTTTTCCACATCAATAACTTTTTTTCATGATTGTCAATAAGGTTCATGTAGATCCTTTATATAGTTCTTTATATAAACCCCAGAGTTCTGAAGCTACTAAAAATTAATTACTCTGTTCAGTCATTTGCTCAACAACTATCTAGACATCTACTATGTCCTGTATACTCAATAAGGTTCATGTAGATCCTTTATATAGTTCTTTATATAAACCCCAGAGTTCTGAAGCTACTAAAAACTAATTACTCTGTTCAGTCATTTGCTCAACAACTATCTAGACATCTACTATGTCCTGTATACTTGGCACAGTAGAGCTTGCAAAGTGAAACTGCCTTAGACTCTACTTTCAAGGAGCTTTCACACTGGTAGAGGAGAAAAATACTTACCTAAATATATTTTAAGGTACAAAATAACAAGTTATATAAAAGAGATAGTGAAAATTTTCTATAGAATTTCAGAAAGAAAAATATTAATTACTTCTCAGGAGTTTAGAAACAGCTCCATGGAAGAGGTGACATATGAGCTTGGTGCCGAAGGATGGACAAAATTTGGAGGAGCATAGGCTTTGGCAAGACATTAATAAAATAGAGATTACAAAGTTAAAGGTGTATATATATATAGGAACTATGAATAGTCTCCTTTTAGTGTACAAAGTATATAAATGTATGTAGTGTGAGTAGTATATAAAGCAGACAATTGGGAAAGAAGGATAGAAAAATGGAAGACTGCTAGACTAAGGCAGGTTAGACTTCGTTCTTTAAGCAAGAAGGAAGTATTCGGGATGCTTGAGCTGGAAATCACAATTTTGGAGCTACATTAAGGAAAGATTAATGTAGCATCTGATAAAAGATCAATCTGAAGGGGAAGTCAGGAAACTGGGAAGGCAGTTGCAGTAATCTAAACAAAAAGTAATAAAAAGCAAAATTTCACTACTGGCAGTGGAAATGAAAGGAAGAGACAAATATGAAAGAGGAGAGATAAAATAAATCAGACATGATAGTGGTAGAATCTTAGACATTGGAAGTAAACATATATAGGACTCAATCTATTTACAATTATTAAAAAATTTCTTCACTGTTAACTATTAGTTCTTTATTAGTTCTTTTATGTTTATTAACATAAATGTTTAACAACTTTTATGTTAATAAACATTTTTTTTTCAAGATTTAGTAACAATATTTAGGAAACATATTGAGATGATAAATTAGCAAAATGCAAACTGGTGATTTTGAGTTTTAGGAGTATTACCTTGCCATCCCAACCATCTTTGCACGTGGTATTAAAACAAATGAGTAATCCTTCCAAGTTTTTTCTAGCTGTTACTCTTCATTGTGGGGCAGTTGAATATACATTCTGTTGTCCTGTGAGTAAGTACAAGTTGTTACCACCAGTTATACAGCAGGACCAAAAACATAAATGTTGATTAAAAGTGAAAATATGACATTTGTTATATAACAGATAACAATTTATATTTACCATTTTTTGCTGCCTCTAATCTAACTTAAATGATTAAATTGCACCGAAAAGTCTTTAAATTTTATGAAACACTGTGTTGTAGATGTCTTCAATATAAGAGTTCCAAACTATTGCATCTAGTATTTGTGGACTATTTTCTAATGATTTTTAACCTAGTAACAACAACAAAACATTTGGTTTTTCAGATTAATGTGGATATTGCATTGTACATGGCTCAAAAGAGTATGGGTCCTTCTCCTCAGAGGGCTCACTACAATCTAGTTGGGCATATAGGACATATGTCCAGAAAGCAACTAAATTTCCTCTTTAGATAAAAAATAATTAAGGGCCAAAATGGTTAAGTAGCAACTTTCAAAGAATCTCAAGCAAATCAAAGATCAAAGTGGAGTAGAATGCTTCCTGGAGGACATAGAGTTAAAACCAGACTTTGAAGAATAGGCATGAATTTTTTCTGTCTTTTCATAGTGTATTAACCCCTGCCTTTCCATGGCACTTTAAAAGAGATAAAGGGAAAGAAGCACAGTAGAGAGTGAGGGACTCAGACACTTATTTGCATTTGTATTGAAATGATCCATTTATATTTTTGTCCCTCCCCCCCCCCACCCCCCGTTACTCTGGACAACTCAGGGATTCAAGGTCAAAGACCCTGCTCTCTTCATCTCACCTTTTTAGAACTGAGCATAGTGTCTCACACAGAAATGTTCAATCAATGCAGTTTTAATTGAACCAAATTCTTGGGGCATTTTTATGAATGTCATTTTATGATGCAGTGGTCTAGATACTTGCGGATAGAGTCTGACTAACTTGCCCAGTACCTTTTATAATTTTAAAGGAAAGAGATTGTTTGAGCTTACTGATCAGCTCACAGAGAGGGGACACATCTATATGTGGGTTTGTGCTTGCTGAAATTATTTAAGTGAAAGGAAAGAACCCTACTTTTCCCCCTGGCAAACAAAGCCTCTTTGAGGCTTCTTACCACACACTTCTGAAAGTTAACTTCCATCATCAGTATATATTAAGAAGTTGTTCAAGGAATGAGTAAGGAAGTGCTTCTTTCCAATGATGATGATGATAAGATGATAATACCCACCATTTATTTAGCACTTACCATGTGAAAGGAGCTCTGCTAGGCCTTTGTCATGCTCTCATTTAATCTCACAATGACTCTATGCTATAGTTATTATTACCTCCATTTTACAGAGAAGGAAACTGACTAAAGAGTCTAAGTCGGAGGTTACATCTTTACAGTGTTCTTAGGACTATATTATGCCATAAGACCAACAATAACAACAACAAAACCACATCGGAAAAGAGAGATCTTAGAAAGAGGCTGTTGATGTTGGATGAGCATCAGCAATATTTATCAACTTTGTTTTGTGTACTTCAGTCCTTAGCAGGCCCAATTCCTGTGACCAAAACCATTTCTCACATCATCTCCTCGTGCTTCTATGTTCCTGCTTTACTCCCACACCCAGTGTTCGGCTGTTGTAGAGCGGAGGTTGAATACAATTCATGACTATATGTTTTGTTCAGCCCATAGTGCTTAAATATTTTTTAAGTGTTCATAGCTTTAAACAGCAATGTACTCTCTAATTTGCTGTAGACTTCACCACATATCCACTTATACCTGGTCCAATTTATACATTCATTTTACGGCATTTGAGCTTGCAAGTCTTGTTTTACAGCTAAATGCTTTAAAGCTTTTTATTTAATACTATTAGCTGTCTGTATTGTTTTGGAAAAGTACATTTTCCAAATTGTGTGACATTGAAACAGAAACATCACTGCAAACATGTATGGATCAAATAAATAGTCTTCTGTATAAGTGTCAGTATCGTATAGGACATACAAGCATTGTAAGGAATGAAGTAGTGATTCCTCCATTACAAAGTGGCCATGACATTCTCATGAGATATGTATATGAAAGTATCTTATAAACTGTGAAGCACTATCCAAATCCCATTTGTTATTTCTCTTAATCCCTCACTCATTTCCTTATATGTTGGAGATGGAAAAACACAATATTCTCATACATACAGATTTTTCTTTTTACATAGTACAACTGATTAGTTTGGGGTCTAGATCTGAGAAGCACTCACGGATAGTTTTTTACTCTCAGCTTATTCTGTTAAATATAAGAGAAAATAATTAGTGATAATTTTAAATAGCCAACTTTCCAATGACAGATGATAGATGACTTAAAAAGACAAAGCTGGTAAATGCTAAAAGAACCTAATTTTCAAAATGACATTTAACTAAATTAGTGAAGATTTTAGGAAGTAGCAAAGAAAAATATTACTGATAGAAAATTTTACTAGTTTTTAATTTGTCATATGCATTTACTTTCAACTGAGCATAAAATATAAAACTCTTACATTTAAAGAAAAAGTAGAATAAACAAATTGTTTTCCAAATTAACTATTATACACTTGTACTCTTTAATTTGCCTGGATTATAGATTACTACTCTCAGCTATTCCTTTCACTTGTGACTTCTCTAATAAGTAATTATACAGAAAGAATTTAGCATCCATTGGCAAATACCATCTTGAAGAGACTTCTGAATTCCCAAATGCAGACCAATTAACTGATTACATTGCAATACTTATAGAAATCCTGCAAGAGAACTCATTAAAACTCTTGTGAAATCCTTGACAACACATTTTTTGTGATTTTCTAGTATAAAACCAGTCATCACAAGTGGCATTTTAAATTTTGTCAAACAATTGTTTTTATTCATTTCCACTTTTAAAATAAGTGGATTAATTAACTAATGTAAAACATTTATTAAATGCTTGATATTATCCCAGGACTGTACTGTGCCATGAGGATGCAGCTGAGAAAGACAGACCATAGCACTTTTTTTAGCAGAGCTTAGAACCTAATGAAGGGTTTTCCAAACTTTCCTGATCATAAGAATGATCTGGGACACTCATTTAAAAAAAAAAAAACAGATTCAAAGACTTCCTTTTTGAAGGGAATGATTCAGAATGTCTTAGGTTGGGCCTGAGAAACTATATTTTTAACAAGACTGCCATTTCTTAGGATTAAGCAAGGAGAGGAAAAGACATTGTTCTAGTGTCATGGTTCTGTACTCTGGCTGCACATAATCTCTAAGAGAACAAAAATCCTCAGGCTGATTATATCTCCAGATGTAGAGCCCAGTATCATTTGAGAGAGAGCACTCCAGGTGATTCCAATATGCAGGCAAGATTAAAAACCACCTTCTAGTCTGATGCCAATGACTCCTCTTAAACATTTGCCATACAGTTTTATCTTTCTCTGCTACCACAGTGATGTGGAAATATTAGGAAATCAAGTCACAATGTAACTCAAAATGTTTTGAAAACCATTGCCCTAAATACAGTATAATCATTATTCATTCAATAATAGGTGCAAAGACAGATATTCATGGGCCCATGTTACCTATGATACAAAGGAAGTCCCAAGATCCAGCAGTTTCCACAGAAGTTGTGCTATCTATACTAGGCCATTCTGGAGCATCTAATTTATAATTCGTGGGTGATACTAGAAAGTTCCCAGGAGTGCAGAATCTTTATAGGCAGCCAAAGCAGAAATAAAAGCTTCAATATCAGACAATTGTAGTGCACACAGTTCATGTGGATATTCAAGGCTATGAACTCTAGAAGAATACAGAATTATATGTAATAAATAGATACATATATATAGGAAAAGATTCACATATGGGTATATGTGTATTATATATTGTAAAGCTGGGGCTAGGGCTCACAGACCCCTCAAGCCCATTGTACATACCGGGTCACAAACCTTTCACATGCAGGTCTACGAGCTATGTAATAGGAAAAGGTCCTGGGAACCGTGAGTACAAAATTAATAGGCTTTATTCAGAGCCAGCAGCAGCCACCCTAGTGGCCTCCTGGAGTGTCCTGAGAAGCACCATGTATCAGAACCGTTAGTCCTTCATACTTAAGTCCATAACCCAGGACATGTGGATGCACATGCACAATTACATTAGACAATAACCAAGGAACACCTGGGTACACGTGGATATTTACATCAAATGTTCAGCAAGATTCGGAACATCTGAGGAACCCTGACCATTTTCCTGTTTTTCCCAACATATATCAATGCACATATAAGCATACACATTTCTGTATGTTTTTGTGATGCTTCTAGCCTTTTTAAAATGGAGTTGTGAGGGAACTAAACTCTATGGAAATTGAGTTGAGGGATGAGTTTCAAATCTGCCAAGGATAAGAAACAACTATTACCATTTGAGATGCATAAAAAGAAGTTAATTTGTTACATACAATAGATGCCTTAGGGATTAGGGCCTCAGGGCTTAAGGACTACCTGTAGTTCTGAAATATTTA
>NW_007737994.1:0-268 GCF_000696425.1 Galeopterus variegatus
TTCACCTTCAACTGCTTCTTAAGTTTCCTAGGGAACTAAGTGTTGCCATAACAATTATCTCATGGGTTCTTTTGTACATAACACAGCTTAGTTTTATGACTCATCTGATGGTAAATTGCTTAAACTATTTTTAATTTGCATCCGCTTTAATGAAAATTGTTATGTAGCCAGTCTGTTTATATTTTCACTACGACTGATCAACCACCGGTGTTCTTTTCTGAAACTTTTTCCTGGACAATAAAAACCGAGAGAAAACTTAGTTTGGGGT
>NW_007737994.1:2187-2708 GCF_000696425.1 Galeopterus variegatus
GGTAAAAATATCACTAAATACAAAGACTTTTTGAGCCATTTTGGATTTTAAAGAAATGGATTGTTTTTTCTATGAACATTTACAAATAAAAAATATTTTAGCCCTACTCAGAATGCCAAAAAATGAACATTCCACCCTTTCCAAAGGTGTTTCAGCTTCAGACATAAATAAATCTATGTTTTGAATTGGTCTCTTTGTACCTGGCCCCATAGTGTAAACAAACTGCCAACTTAGCCATCTACAAAGCGGAAAAATAGTAACTTTTCTGTAGATTTTTGGATAAGCTGAAAAGGGTTTCAAAAATGTAGGGTTTGAGCCCAGGAAGCAAATTTCCTAGAAGTGTTTATAAGCTGTAATTTAATTCATAACTCCTAGCTCACGGCAGAGGGCAGAAGGCAACCTGCAAGGCACCCGAGGCCAGTCACGCCACGCCTTGGAGGAGACTGCGGGGACTTTCTGGGGAGGGAAAAGCTATACTTCCCTCATCTTACTGAGCTCATGAAGGACTCCCGCTCTCTTCT
>NW_007737994.1:4009-6123 GCF_000696425.1 Galeopterus variegatus
GCTGTGATCTGACAGAGGAGAGTAGCTAACAAGAAAACTCAAGTGGGAAGAAGGAGGATACGGTGGCAAAGAGGAGAGGAGGGTGTGTTGGAAGCGGGGAGGGAGTGAATCATGTCAGGCCATGCAGGGCTTCCAGGTCGGGTGAGGGATTTCAACCTAAGAGCAGTGGGAGCTGCTCAGGGCCTTCGAGCAGGTGCAGCACCAAGAACACGCCGTGCCTCACCAGCAACAGGCTTTAGAAGGCAGGGGTGAATTTGGGCACACTTGGGGTTGTTTCAGATGCCCAAGCGGATAATAATTGTAGCTTGGACTAGGGAGATACGGAGAAAGTGAAAAGATTTTGTAGGTGACTAGAAATTTAAATTTACAGGATCTGGTGGTAAACTTATGGCAGGAGGGTAAAAGGGAGTTTTAAAGAATTACTCCTAAGTTTCTGGATTGCATATCTGGAAGAATGACTGTGCCATCTGCTGGGAGAGGAGACACACGTGAGCCCATAAAGATTTGAGTTCCCTTTGGGCATGTGGAGTTGGAGGTGCTTTTGAGACATCCACATGATGGACACAGGTGTCTGGCCTACAGATGGGGCTCTGGGAATGGTGGTCCCATATTGGGTATGAGTGAGAAGTCAGGAGAGCAGAGGTCCCGGGGTTTGGCCTTGAGGAACTCCACTGTTGGTGGTCTCTGTGTGCAGGACCATTAATTTGTACATGGCAGTGATGCAGGGCACGGCTGATCTATGGAGTTTCTTAGGATAAGAAATTCCTAAGTGACTAGGAGCCATTTTCAGACCGGTTTCCTGCTTGTCTAGAATCAAGCAGGGACCCAGACATGGGAATTCTCTCCCCAATAGTCCTCAAGGGTGTGGAGAGTGTGTGTGTGTGTGTGTCTGGAGATGGGCTGGGGTGGTATGATCCATGCTTTTTGGAATGGGAGGTGAGAATCAGAATAAAATACTGATAGGCTGGCCCGTGGCTCACTCGGTAGAGTGCGGTGCTGATAACACCAAGGCCCCGGGTTCGNCTGTTCCATCCAAACTCACGCAAAGCTAGAAAGACACCCATGGCAGTTTATGTGTTTTGAAAGCTGGCTCAGGGAGGTGAAGCTTGAATTACATTCCTGTTAGAGAGCACAGTATAAGGACGTCAAGCTGGGTGCTTATCTGTCTCTTCGTTTACTTAATTAAGGAAAACTGCAGAAAACTTCCTCAGCCAGGAATTGTTGACTTATGTGTATTATGATTGCTAGAAATGCTGGCAACCTCAAAACGTTTGTCCAAAAAGAAGCGGGGATGAAGTGTGATGATTGAAAAACACTGCCTGTCAGTGGACACCAGATAGGTGCACCTCACCCTTATCTTGAGGGATGGCTTTTTTTTAAAAAAAATGAAAACCACTTAAAGAGATCCATAACCAAAAGTAAAATAATAAGATAATTCATGACCATCTATTAGTATTATAGGAATATGTACTGGGAAAGGATAAAGTGCATTGCAGTGTTTGTAACTAGAAAAGGATTATATAAGAACCAATGTTAAATGGTATAAAAAAGATGGAAAATCATGTGTAGTATGCAGACAGCAGGAAAAGGAAAGGATTACTTAGAGCAGTAAAGGGCTACTAAAGTTAGGGTTTGCCCAATTCTATTATCTTTCTGCTGAGGACTTCAAATGGCATCATATGGTCATTGTGTCATCAATATATCCCTCCAAACGTGGCAGAATGTTTTTGTTTCTCTTTTGCAGAGGAATAAATGAAAATCCAAGATTGAACTCTTNATGCAGTCATTGGTGCACGTAGAATTGAAGTGAAAGAAAAACGTTGGTCTAAGCGTATCATTGGTTTCTTTTCTAGAAGGTCTCCTGATTAAGACTGCAAATGTACACGCGCTGTTACATCCAAACTCACGCAAAGCTAGAAAGACACCCATGGTAGTTTATGTGTTTTGAAAGCTGGCTCAGGGAGGTGAAGCTTGAATTACATTCCTGTTAGAGAGCACAGTATAAGGATGTCAAGCTGGGTGCTTATCTGTCTCTTCATTTACTTAATTAAGAAAAACTGCAGAAAACTTCCTCAGCCAGGAATTGTTGACTTATGTGTATAATGATTGCTAGA
>NW_007737994.1:7261-8483 GCF_000696425.1 Galeopterus variegatus
GGCTCTTGTGGTTCAACAGGAGTGTCTTGTCAGTAACATCACCTTTGAAATGTCTCATTATGAGGAAAGGAGAGAAAATCTTCTGGTTGCAGCTCAGATCTTTACACAATTGCTGATTGTCGTCTTTCACTCAAACGATAATGGTTCTGCAACTGTTTAGTAGAAGGAGATTATCCTAAGCATTCTGGAAGATACATTTTTGTTCCCTGCTGTGTTGGTTGGTTCTGTTTTACCAGCTAGCATGATCAGAGGGGCTGTAACTTGCATTAGCACCAGGTGCAGGGCCTCTGCCTCCTGGCTCCCACGGAAGACCTGCGCCTCCAGCAGTGCAGTCACGTCCGCTTTGCTCTTTCTATCAGATCTCACATGCAACCTATCCAATCTCTCTGGCTCTACCTTACAATACTCAGAGTGTGGCCGACTCCCTGCTCTGCTCCCCAGGATGAGTGTAGATGGCTGCCCCATCACCTCCTGCTGCCTTCCGCCTCACTGCGACCCTCTGCCTCACTGTGACCAACTTCAGTGCAGTTGGAAATGCAAGTCCCATTCCCCCGCTTTCTGCTCCACGCACTGCCATCTCACTTAAAATGAAGGTCCTCGAGCCCCCTGAGATGTCCTGGGTCTCAGATTCCTCACACCTGCTCCCTTGCCTCTGCTCTGGCTCCTCTGGCTACCTTGCTGACTTTGAGCCCACCTGTCCCCACCTGTCTTCTCCCTCCTCTGTGATGGCTGCCACTGTCGCTCTGTTCAGTTCCTGCTCAAAAGCCACCGTGGCAGAGGGAGCTTCTTGCTCACTCTCTGGAATCAGCAACTCGCTACCACTTTGTGCCTTTGTGTAGTCCATTTGATGTGCCGCTCTCACGCCACCCAACATCATGTCGTGCATCTGCTGCGTGGGGCTTTCTCCATCCTTGTCCATTGTCGCCCCTCCACCTAGACCAGCTATTATTTTAGAATATTTACTTAGTGAATAAATGAATGTCCCTTAGTGCTTGGCAGACTTTCTGGGTCGGGGTGTCCGATCTATAGATGAACATCTGCAGTGGATCGGGCAGCCTGGCCTGGCGCAGGCCACACAGCTTGCTGTTGCACTGACAAAACAGTGAAGAAAACACGGCAGACATAAAACAGAAGAAAACTTCCCTTCTGTGACGGCAGACATAAAACAGAAGAAAACTTCCCTTCTGTGATGCTCAGGAGGAGGCAACACTACGCTAAGGTT
>NW_007737994.1:9740-10356 GCF_000696425.1 Galeopterus variegatus
ACCAGCATTTGTTATTTTCTGTCTTTTTGATAATAGCCAGTCTAACTGGGGTGAGATGATACATCAATGTGGTTTTGATTTTAATTTCTCTGATGATTAGTGATATTGAGCACTTTTTCACATACTTTGCCATTTGTATGTTTTCTTTTGAAAAATATCTATTTGGCTCATTTGCCCATTTTTTAATTGGATTATTTGGTTTTTTACTATTGAGTTTTTTTGAGTTCTTTGTATATTCTGTATATTTATTCCTTGTTGGATACATAGTTTGGAAATATTTTCTCCCATTCTGTAGGTTGTCTTTTCACTCTGTTTATTGTTTCCTTTTTTGTGCAAAAGCTTTTCAGTTTGATATAATCCTATATATTTATTTATGCTTTTGTTGCTTGTGCTTCAGAAGTCTGGTTCATAATATCTTTTCCCAGTCCTGAAGAATCTCCCCTGTGTTTTGTTCTAGAAATTTTATGGTTTCATGTCTTACATTTAAGTCTTTAATCCATTTTGAGTTGATTTTGGTATATGGTGAGAGATAAGGGTTTAGTTTCATTTTTCTGCATATGGACCTCCAATTTTTCCAGCACCATTTACTGAAGAAACTGTCCTTTCCTTAATCTGT
>NW_007737994.1:15733-17418 GCF_000696425.1 Galeopterus variegatus
AAAACTTTAACCCCACCTATGTCTCTTCCTGTAACTTCCTGGGCTAAAGAATAAATGCAGGCAGAAAACCCCAATTCAGGGTTAACTTCCCAAGGAAGGAATGCCTCTCTCTTAAGAGTTCTGGGGAAGTTAACCACTTTGGGGCCTCTCACTGCTCAGAAGAGAAGAGATGGGCTTTGAGTAATCCTTTGTGGCTCTGTCACCCAGGGGAAGAGGGGTGACANTCCATTTTTGGGTGTCTTCTTTAATTTCTTTAATTAGTGTTTTATAGTTTTCCTTGTGGAGCTCTTTCACCTCCTTGGTTAAATTTATTACTAGGCATTTTATTTTTTTGCTGCTATTCTAAATGAAATTGCTCAAGTTCATTGTTTGTGTATAGAAATGCTACTGGTTTTGCATATTGATTTTGTCTCCTGCAACTATGCTGAATTTGTTTATCAGGTTTAGGAGCATTTTCGTAGTCTTTATATTTTTCTCTATATAAAATCATGTCATCTGCACATGGGCAATTTAAGTTTCTCTTTTCCAATTTGGATGCCCTTTATTTCTTTCTCTTGCCTAATTGCTCTGGCTAGGACTTCTAGTACTATGTTCAATAAAAGTGGTGAGAGTAGGCATCCTTGTCTTGTTCCAGTTCTTAGTGGAAAAGCTTTCAGCAGTATGATGTTAGCTCTGGGTTTATCATATATAGTCTTTATTTTATTAAGATACTTTCCTTCTATCCCTAATTTGTTGAGAATTTTTATCATGAAGGGAAGTGAATTTTATCCAATGCTTTTTCTGCATCTATCAAGATGATCGTATGGTTTTTTTCTTTCATTCCATTGATGTGATGTATTCCATTGCTTCGTCTATGTTGAACCATCCTTACATTCCTGTGATAAATCCCACTTGATCATGGTGTATAATCCTTTTGATATGCTGTTGGATTTAATTTTCTAGTATTTTATTGAGAAATTTTGCATGTAGGTTCATGAGGGACATTGGCCTGTAGTTTTCTTTTTTGGCTGTGTCCTTACCTGGTTTTGGGATTAAGGTAATGCTGGCAGGGTAGTATGAGTTTGGAAGATTTTTTGAAATAGTTTAAGAAGTATTGGTATTAGTTCTTTTTTAAGTGTTTGGTAGAATTCAGCAGTAAATCCATCTGGTCTTGGGCTTTTCCTTTGTTGGGAGACTTTTTATTACTGATTCAATCCAGGTTTTCTATTTATTCTTGTTTTGGTGTTGGTAGGTCGTATGTGTCCAGAAATTTATCCATTTCCTTTAGGTTTTCAAGTTTATTGGCATATAGTTGTTTGTAATAGTCTTTAGTCCTTTGTATTTTAGTGGTATAGTTGTAATGTCTCCTTTTGCATTCCTGATTTTATTTATTTGGGTCATTTCTTTTTTTTCTTTTCCTTGGTTAGTCTGGGTAATGGTTTGTCAATTTTGTTTATCTTTTAAAAATCAACTTTTTGTTTGATTTATCATTTATTATATTTTTAGTCTCAATTTTATTTATCTCTGCTCTTGATTTTTATTATATATTTTTTCTACTTATTTCGAGTTTGGCTTGTTCTTGCTTTTCTAGTTCCATTGTTAGGTTGTTTTTTGAAATTTTTCTTTTTTTTTTTAATGTAGGCATTTATTGCTGTAAACTTTCCTCTTAATACTGCTTTGGCTGTATCCCTAGGTTTTGGAATGTT
>NW_007737994.1:18920-21128 GCF_000696425.1 Galeopterus variegatus
TAAGGTTTGATTCCTTTTTTTTTCTAATTTGTGTATCCATTCTACCAGTAAGTTTTATATTTTCAGATTTTTTCATGATGGTTTTTATTGTTCTTTCTCTTCTAGATTTAGGAAACCATAAGCATTTCCTGTAAGGCTGGACTGGTGGTGATGAATTCCTTAATTTTTGCTTGTCTGAGACAGACTTTTTTCTCCTTCATTTCTGAAGGATAACTTTGCTGGGTATAACATTCTTGGCTGGCAAGTTTTGTTTTGTTTTTTTTTCTTTCAGTACTTTGAATGTATCATCCCATTCTCTCCTGGCCTGTAGGGTTTCTGCTGAGAAGTCTACTGTTAATCTAAATGAGATTCCCTTATTAGTGATGGACACTTTTCTCTTGCTGTTTCTAGAGTTCTTCCTTTGTCTTTAACTTTTCAGAGTTTGACTACAATGTGTCTTGGAGATGACCTTTTTGGCTTGAATCTATTTGGGGACCTTTGAGCTTCCTTGATTTGGATGTTCATATCTTTCCAAAGACTAGGAAAGTTTTTAGCTATTATTTCATTAAATATGGTTTTAATACTTTTTGTTAGTTTGTTTTCATCTCCTCTTGGAATGCTCATGATTCAAATATTTGTTTGCTTAATACCATCCCATAAATCTTATAGGCTTTGTTAATTTTTTTAAATTCTTTTTTCTATCTTCCTGGTTTGTTTCAAAACATCTGTCTTCAAGATCAGAAATTTTTTCTTCTGTGTAATCTAGTTTGTTATCGAAACTCTTAGATGTAGTTTCTATTTCATTCAATAAATTCTTCAATTCCAGTATTTTTGTTTGTTTTTTAGTGATATCTACCTGTTTGCTAAGTTTTTCATTCAGATAATGAATTATTTTTCTGATTTCATTGAATTATTTGTCTGTATTCTCTTGTTCTCAGTAAGTTTCCTTAAGATTATTAATTTGAATTCCTTTTTCTGACAAGTTGGCAATTTCTAATTCTTTGGGATTGGTTATTTGAGCATTATTGAGTTTCTTTAGTGGTGTCATATTTCCTTGTTTTTTAAAATGTTTCTTGTTTCCCTGTGTTGATATGTGTGCATCTGGTGGAACAGTCACCTCTTTGAATTTTGTAGAGTGGCTTGCCTGGGGAAGGACTTTCACATGCAAATGTGTCCTTAGGTGTCTATTGGGTAGAGTACAATGGCTTCATTCTGGATGGATGCAGTAGTGTAGCTCAGTAGTTTCTTCAGCTATAATCCACTTTTGCTATGTTTGTGTGTGTGTCAGTGATCTATACTTGTGGTGGTAGTCACATGACTTTGCTTGGGGTAGGTTCAGTCTGTTGGTTCTCAGGTGTGCATGTGCTCACTGTGGGTCAGTCGTCTTGGGAGCTGACTCACTGAGGGTGGGGTTGCTGGGTTGATTTTCAGTCTAGGAGTGTGGGCATATAGTGTGTCAGGGATTCCGGGGCTGGTTTTCCAGTGGCAGGATCACCACACTGATTCTCTGACTGGGGGCAGGCCCACCATGGGTGCATCAGGCAGGCTGTTTCTCACTCATATGCATGTGCATGTGATGGCTCAAAGACTCAGGTCGGTCAACCAGAGGTGTTGACAGCTGGGCTGTTGTTCTGAGTTGGGGGCATGAGCACACTTTGGCTTGGCTGACTTGATGTGGGTCTGCTGGAAACTAATCTGCTGCTCCACTTCCTGTGGCCAGGTGTGAGGTCATGCTTCCCTTGGCAGCTTAGGAATGGTTCTGCCAATGGTGAGGCTGCTGAGCTATTTCTTGGGCAGTGGGTGAGGCCNTTTTTTTTTTCTTGGTTAGTCTGGCTAATGGTTTGTCAATTTTGTTTACCTTTTAAAAAATCAACTTTCTGTTTGATTTATCATTTATTATATTTTTAGTCTCAATTTTATTTATTTCTGCTCCTGATTTGTATTATATTTTTCTTCTACTTATTTTGAGTTTGGCTCATTCTTGCTTTTCTAGTTCCATTGTTAGGTTGTTTTTTGAAATTTTTCTATTTTTTTGATGTAGGCACTTATTGCTGTAAACTTTCCTCTTAATACTGCTTCGGCTGTATCCCTAGGTTTTGGAATGTTATGTTTCTGTCTAAACTTGTTTCAAGAAATTTAAAAATTTCCTTCATAATCTCTTCTTTGAACCATTTGTCATTCAGGAATGTATTGTTTAATTTCCATGTATTTAAGTAGTTTTGAAAGTTT
>NW_007737994.1:23155-23946 GCF_000696425.1 Galeopterus variegatus
GAGCATTATTGAGTTTCTTTGGTGGTGTCATAGTTACTTGTTTTTTAAAATGTTTCTTGTTTCCCTGTGTTGATATCTGTGCATCTGGTGGAACAGTCACCTCTTTGAATTTTGTAGAGTGGCTTGCCTGGGGAAGGACTTTCACATGCAAATGTGTCTTTAGGTGTCTATCTGGTAGAGTACAATGGCTTCATTCTGGATGGATGCAGTAGTGTAGCTCAGTAGTTTCTTCAGCTATAATCCACTTTTGCTATGTTTGTGTGTGCTTCAGTGATCCATACTTGTGGTGGTAGTCGCATGACTTTGCTTGGGGTAGGTTCAGTCTGTTGGTTCTCAGGTGTGCATGTGCTCACTGTGGGTCAGTCGTCTTGGGAGCTGGCTCACTGAAGGTGGGGTTGCTGGGTTGATTTTCAGTCTAGGGGTGTGGGCATACAGTGTGTCAGGGATTCCAGGGCTGGTTTTCCAGTGTCAGGATCACCACACTGATTCTCTGACTGGGGGTGGGCCCACCATGGGTGCATCAGGCAGGCTGTTTCTCACTCATATGCATGTGCATGTGATGGCTTAAAGACTCAGATCAGTCAACCAGAGGTGTTGACAGCTGGGCTGTTGTTCTGAGTTGGGGGCATGAACACACTTTGGCTTGGCTGACTTGATGGGGGTCTGCTGGAAACTAATCTACTGCTCCACTTCCTGTGGCCAGGTGTGAGGTCATGCTTCCCTTGGCAGTTTAGGAATGGTTCTGCCAATGGTGAGGCTGCTGAGCTATTTCTTGGGCAGTGGGTGAGGCC
>NW_007737994.1:25698-26562 GCF_000696425.1 Galeopterus variegatus
CTTTCTAGTTCCTGGAAATTGTACAGTTTGATTAAAAATCATTTCTCCAATTTTCCCTCTTATCCTGTGAAATTTTAGGGTGCACATTGCCTACAGTTTAAAAAATTTTTTAGAATGGTTGAAAGCAATATTTTTTGTCCGTAAAGTTGTCCTTTCATAGATCTCCTTATTTACAATTTTTCAGCAATATTGTGTGTGCATTTTTCAATAGTGCAGTTTTTGGGGAGAGGGATCCATAGCTTTCAGTATAATAGGATGTGAAATGTTAAGGGCTGAATTAGCTGTCATAATGTGTCACTAGAGGTCGCTCGTCACTAGAAGGAGCAAGACTGTTCTGCCGGAACCAGTTCCAAGCGAGAGCCACAACCTGGAGTCCAGTCCCTGAAGGAAGAGCACAGGCCACAGTTTGAGCAGGCCCTTAGCATAGTTTAAATAGGCACAGTTAAATGAAAGAAATCGTTTTGTATTCTTTTACATGGTGTGTTTTAAGGTATTAACAGTAATTAGTTTGTAATGGTGTCAGAGTTTGTTTCTATTTGGTGTTTGATGCTTGCAATCTTTACAATTATGAATTGGGAAATAATAATTAGGTGAATAAAAATAAATTGCATCTAAATATTCCACTGGTTTTTGGACATGTTTGAATTTTAAAAAACCTATTTTGAATTGGCAGCCAGGAAGCCTGGTGCCACCACTTAGTACTAGATGAGTGTGGGCGCATTTACTGAGGTTCTCAGGGCCCCCTTCACAAGGCTTCTGTGATGAAGGAAACTTGTAAAGGAGCCTGGCCCATGAGAATCACCAAAGACTGTATTAGTATTAGACGGTAATATTTAATACTAATATTAAAATTAATATTTTAAT
>NW_007737994.1:26698-30357 GCF_000696425.1 Galeopterus variegatus
AAGAGCCACAACCTGGAATCCAGTCCCTGGAGGAAGAGCACAGGCCACAGTTTGAGCAGGCTCTTAGCATAGTTTAAATAGGCACAGTTAAATGAAAAAAATCTTTTTGTATTCTTTTACATGGTGTGTTTTAAGGTATTAACAGTAATTAGCTAGTAATGGTGTCAGAGTTTGTTTCTATTTGATGTTTGATGCTTGCAATCTTTACAATTATGAATTGGGAAATAATAACTAGGTGAATAAAAATAAATTGCATCTAAATATTCCATTGGTTTTTGGACATGTTTGAATTTTAAAAAACCTATTTTGAATTGGCAGTCAGGAAGCCTGGTGCCACCACTTAGTACTAGATGAGTGTGGGCGCATTTACTGAGGTTCTCAGGGCCCCCTTCACAAGGGTTCTGTGAGGAAGGAAACTTGTAAAGGAGCCTGGCCCATGAGAATCACTAAAAACTGTATTAGTATTAGACGGTAATATTTAATACTAATATTAAAATTAATATTTTAATGCTTTTCCCCATCTGTAGGTATTTTTATATTTTGAAAATGTTTTGGTTAAATCTTTTATGTAAAAATATTTATAAAAAGGATTTGATCTTTTTGAACAGCATTTATTGCTTTTATTATGAAAATAATAATGCTTATTATAACAAATAGAGAACATTATAAAGATGAAAATAAAATTACTCATAATGAACCATCTAGATGTAATACCTGTTAGGTTTTAATAAATATACTTTCAGACCCTTTTTATTCTAAGAAACAATTTTCCTTTTTATATAAATGGGGTCACGGTTTGCATACAATTGTGCAAACTGCATTTAAACATTTAATAACTTATCATTAGTGTTCACCTCAAAATTAAGGAGTCTTCTAAAATAAAATTTTAATTGCTATATATTAATGAACAGATGTGTCAGAATTCAATTAAATATTCCTTTAATGTTAGGCATTTAGTTTGTTTCTTTTAAAAAAAATTTGCTGAATAAATAATGCTGGATTGAATAAATTGTTTTAATGATTCAATCCCCATTATCTTTTGGATCTATTTTCTCTTTCCCATTTCCATTGTTGCTCTTTAGTCCAGGTCCTTATATAGTTTCCTTTGTTCTTGATTTTTGTCTTCCTGGCTAAGTTTCCTTCTCCTTTAAACCAGTGTCCACACTGTTGTAGGAATAAGCTGCCTGAAATGCTGATATTTTAAGCTCCCCATCCTAGTTAAAATGTCACCGAGTTCTATCCCCATGGCCTGCAGAGGAAAATGCAAACACTCACAAATTCTAGTTGACTCTGCACTACACCTGCCCTCCCCTCTGCAGCTGGGCATGTGCTGTCCCTTCATTCTGGAATGCCCTTTTCAACGCCTCCCACCAAGAGATCCTTACCTGCCCTGTCAGACCTTCCCTGCTGCTCCCGTAGCACGCCCCCAGCTCCCTGCCTCCTGCACTTGTCCACGTATTATTATCACGTGCTTCTGTGTCTGTTTCTCAAGTGGACTAAGCCCTCGTAGAGCAGAGGCAGACTTCACCTAAGAATGCCGAACACCTTTGGAATACTGAACACATGAAAGGTCTTCAAGTCTGTAGAGTGCATGATTGCTATACTGAACAGAGTCTGCAATGATACATGAATAAGATGCTTAATTTCTCTTTCTGAAAAGTTTTATAACTTTCTGCTTATTAATAAGCAAGAAGTTCTTATCCAACCTTCTATTTCCAATGAAATCAAGTGTAAGACAAAGCAGAATATATTTTACAATATAAGGTGTTTATAGCTTTGATTTTAAGGCCAATAATTGATTAGAAAGAGTTAACATCTAAAAATATAAACTATGAATTCCTGGTAAATGAAATAGTTCAAGATCAGCTTCACCAGTTTAAGAAAAACCTTGTATTGTGACAATTTTAAACATTGAACACACTATTTTACTAACAAGAAAAAAATCCCAGTTTTGTAAATCTCATATTACTCTTTGTTCCAATGAAAGTTATATTTTGGTAGGAAATCAAGTGTTCATCCTTAGCTATTAAGCACAGGAGAAAGCTGCTGCTGCCACACACCTAGTACTGAACTGAAAACTCACTTAGCCGTTGGAAAAATTGAGCTTCTTTTATGAGAGTATAAGTTAAACCCACTTCTCCTTTAGGGATTGATGGCTTGATCAGTGATTAATTAGGGGACTTATATCTTGCTCCAGAAAACAGCTTAAGTTGCCAGATCTCAGTGTGCCCTCCATGCAAAGTTATAGAATATGCGGATGCTCCTTTTAGTACTGAAAAATCGGGAGACATAGTGTCCATGGGAGGCAGAGAGTGGAACAGCACTCAGAGGACCTTCTTCCTGGCCCCAGGGTCCCTTCACTCAAGGTGGCCAAGCTCTTTACTTCTGGGAAAAAATCTTCTTTGGGCCAGACAAACCCAGTGTTCCAGCCAAGCCCAAAGGTCAGCTCACGGCCAGTGAAAGTTGTTCAGCGCCAGCCACTGAACCACTTTCCCTGGGACTGGGACAGCCAGAAGAGAAGCTCCCACGCCTCAAACTTCTCCTTTAAAATTACTGGCTCCCCTGTCCTCCCCCAAGTTAGAACTATTGCCCATTGATGAATTTGACCCTGCCAGTGTCTGGTAGATGAGATGAAAGGGGCTCGTTTTTTGTTTCTTTCTGCCTCTCTCGCTGAAGCTCGAGCGTGCCACAGCTCGATTGTACCTGCTTATGCGAAGGCAGCCCTGTGAACCTACTCGTCTAGGGGCTGCCACGTGCACAGCATCACAGCCTACGGCCCCTTTTGCTGTGTTCTCATTTTATACTTAACCATGAGCATCGAGCAGGTCTCCAACAGCAAAGTGAAGTCCTGTGCATGTGGCACACTGGCCAGAGGAAACCAGCCTCCTTCTGAGTGACATGATCACAAGTTGGACTTCTTCCTAAAACCCTGTGCCTGGCTGCTTGGGTTTGGGTAGGGAACGCTTCCTCCATCTTATGAAACTTGAGTAGAGGTTGTGACAGGCGGGGGTGGGATTTGATGAGGCAGAAATCTACCAGTCTCGCTCTCAGTCTCCACACCAGAGGTTGGCAACCTTAAGGGCCAGATAGTAAATATTTTAAGCTTGGCAGGCCATCTGGTCTCTACCATAGTAATTCAGCTCTGTCATTGTAAATGACAGCAGCCACAGACGATATGTAAATGAAGGCTAGTGTCTGCATTCCAATAAAACTTTACTTATAAAAATAGGTGGTGGATCTGTTGAGCTGTCCTTTGCTGCTCCTGCTCTCAACCACCCCATCCCCGTTAGCTCCACAGAAAAACGGCCACTAAAGCAGCCTTCTAACAACAAGGACAGAGAACCAGGAATAAAAGGAACAGACATCTGTTTAACTCTCTTAAATCCTTATTTGGACTCTTGCAGCACCTTAAAGCCTCTGAAGTCCTAATGGATAACAGGACAAGATGTCTCGAATGGATAGCAGGACAAGATGTCTCGTGAAGACAGCCCTCTCCCCAGGGCAGGAGAACAAAGCCACCATCTGGAGTGGATTAGAGCCCACTCCTCACTACATTTGTGGACTCTAAAGTTTTGGGGTGGGCCTCTGGAGAGTGGGTTGCTTCATACAGCAGGCTGTTTTCCCCATAGAATTTGCAAGAGAGACATTGGTTTTCTTTC
>NW_007737994.1:31935-32800 GCF_000696425.1 Galeopterus variegatus
ACCTGCGCCTTCCGCTCAGCCCTGTGTCCTCGAGATTGTTCCGTGTCAGCACGGGTAGGACTACTTCAGGCTTGCTCGCGGCTCATGGGGGCTTGCAGAATCCCCCCTAGTGGGCTGCATCTTCTCCTCCCGAGTCCGCAGCGTTCTCGGTGCGCTCCCGGAGCGCCTCTTCCCAGCAGGGCCTCGGGGCCTGCGGCGTCCGCTCGAGGTCAGCCCTCATGTCCATCAAGTGGTTAATTAATGGACTCTAAATTAGTATTGCCATTATGGTGCATAGTCAAGCCAGGCACCTATAACTAACAATAATTTACTGCATGTTTTCAAATGGCTAGAAGAGAGGAGATCAAATGTCCTCATCACAAAGAAACGATTGTTTTGTAATGATGAATATGCTAATTACCCTGATTTGATCATTACACATTGTATATATGTATTGAAATGTAACTCTATACCCCACAAATATATACAACCAAGATGTTTCAATAAAAAAGTAAATAAATAAATAATGCTTTTTCTGGATGCTTTATAGTTTTGTTTTACATTTAAGTTTATGATCCCTTTTGAGTAATTTTTGTATATGATGTGAATTATGAATTGAGATGCTTTTTAAAATTTATAATAGTGTGCACCTATCCCATCACTATTTGCTGAAAACACAATTCTTTCTCCATTGATTTGACTTTGTAATTTTGTGGAAGATAAACTGAGCAGACAGGAATGGGTCTATTTTGGGACTCTCTATTCTGTTCCATTTATTTCTATGTCCATCAATACCCCAGTGCAAGACTATCTTGATTATGGTGGCTTTACAATTAGTCTTGACATTAGGCAAGGTAAGTCCTCCAAATATGTTCTTTTTCAAAGT
>NW_007737994.1:34652-38077 GCF_000696425.1 Galeopterus variegatus
AGATCCATCAGAGGGATTACTATCTATGGCAGCCATAGCCTTATAAAATGTATTTCTCAAATAATAAGACTTGGAAATAGAAATTACTCTTCAATCCATGGGCTGAAAAATGAATGTTGCTTTATAAGACATGAAAACAACATTCGTCTCCTGTATATCTTCATCAGAGCTCTTGGCTGACTGTGCATTGTCAATGTGCAGTGGCATGTTGGTGGCTGGCCTGTACAGGGATTGATCTGTGGACCTCTGGATCTTGGCATTATCAACATCATACTCTAACCAACTGAGCTAACCAGCTAGTCCATCAGTGATATTTTGAAAGGAATCTTATTTTTTTCTTTTTTCTGAGAAGTAGGTCTCAACAGTGGGCTTACAGTGATGACCACTGAGCTGCTGCAGGAAGCACCCCAGGTTCCCAAGCTCGAGTAGTGGGGGGCAAATGCTTTTGCCACACTCCTGTGACATCTGCACCTGGCCTGGAAATGACCAAGCTAGTGCTGGAAGCTCCCTGATCTCCCCTGTGGGAATGAGGGGGTGCCACAGGCCTCAATCCCACCCCTCCTCCTTCCTCCTTCTTCCATCCCATTTTCTTCCCCTTTCTGTTCTCTCCCCTCCCTCCCAAGTGCTCCAGAACAACATCATAAAATGTAAAAAAATAATATTAATAAAAGAAAAACCAGTGGGATTAAAATATTCAGCAAACCATGTTGTAAACAGATGAGCTGTCATCTAGGCTTTGTTATTCCATTTATAGAGCACAGGCAGAGTAGATTTAGTATCATTCTTAAGGGCCTTAGGATTTTCAAAGTGACAAATGAACAGTGGCTTCAACTTAAAGTCACCAGTTGCATTAGCTTTTGACACAGCTTCCTCACTAAGCTTCATCATTTCTAGCTTTTGATTTAAAGAGAGAGACATGGGACTCTTCCTTTCACTTGAACACTCAGAGGCCACTGTAGGGTTACTAATTGGCCTAATGTTAGTGTTTTTGTGTCTCAGGGCATACGAGAGATGGGGGATGGCCTGTCAGTGGAGTAGTGGGAACACAAACAATTAGATTAGATTGTCAATTAGATTCACCATCTTATATGGGCACATCAAAGATCACCAATTACAGATCCCCATAACAGATATCATAATAACAAAAATGTTTGAAATATTGTGAGAGTTACAAAAATGTGACACAGAGACACAAAGTGAACACAGGCTGGAAAATGGTGCCAATAGACTTGCTTGACACAGGATTGCCACAAACCTTCAGTTTGTAAAAAATGCAATATCTGAAAAGCACAATAAAGCAAAGTGCAATAAAACAAGATATGCCTGTATCATGGTTAAGAACCGTGTTAGCTGTAGGTTTTTGTAGATGCCCTTTATCATGTTAAGAAAGTTCTATTTCTAATTTGATGAGAGTTTGTATGAATAATAGGTTTAGATTTTTTCCAATGCTTTTTCTGGAGCTATTGACATAATCATATGGTTTTTATATTTTAGTCTGATAATATGGTGAATTATATTGATTTATTTTTGAATGTTAAAGCAACCTTGCATTCCTGGCATAAACCACACTTGTTGTATTTATGTATTTCTGAACTTGATTTGCTCAAATTTTGTTCATAATTGTTGTGTTTATATTCATCCATAATATTGGTCTGTAGTTTTCTTTAATTGTAAAGGTTTTGTCTGGTTTTGATATCAGATTAATGCTGGTCTCATGGAATAAGATGGGAAGTAGCCCTTTCTGTTTGATATTCTGGAGGAGTTTGTGTTCAATTGGAATTATTTCTTCCTTAAATATTTAGTAGTCTTTGTGAAAAGGTTTTGAACTACAATTCATTTTTTCAAATAGGCATAGAAATGTACAAGTTATATATTTCTTCTTTAGGAAATTTTGGTAGACTTTGTTTCTCAACAAATTTGGCCATTTTACCTGAGTTATCAAATTCACTAGCATAAAGTTATTCAATATATTTACTTTTATTCTTTTAGTATCTGTGGAATCCGAAGTGATGACATTCTTGATATTGGTCATTTGTTTCATGTCTCTTTTTTCCTCCAGACTACTGCTGCTAGAGGTTTAGCAATTTCATTGATCTTAGACAACCAGCTTTTGGTTGCATTTATTATCTCTCTTATTTCACTGTCCACTATTTTAATGATCATCACTCTGGTCATTATTATTTTTTTCCTTCTGATTACTTTGGATATAATTTCTATTAAAATTTTTTTTGAACCTGGAAGGAGAGCTACTGCATTTGAGACATTTCTTCTTTTTAAATATGTTTTTAGTACTATAGATTTTCCTCTACATACTGCCTTAGCTGTATTCCACAAGATTTAATTTGTGTTGTTTTCATTTTCTTTTTGTTTAAAATACTTTATAATTGACTTTTTGATTTTTTTGTTTTTTGGATTTATAGGTTATTAAGAAGTGAGTGTGGACTAAAATTAAGGCTTTTGAGGCAGAAATTATTTTATGAAGGTTTATTGAGAGCCAGATGTGAGGATCAACCTGGGAAACATAAATCAACAAAGCTGGGAAGTGCTCCAAAGCCTATTACAAACTGGAAAGATTTTATGGAAAAGTTTGGAAAAGGGAGGGGGACTTCCCATGCTGGAGATGTCCCACTTTCATTGGTGGGTAAAATTTCAGAAGTTACAACTATTGGTTACAGATTATAGCACACGAGCAAAACATGTCTACATGTGGAACGAGTGGCTATAAGCACGGTGAGCAGTAGTAATCTTTTATGTTTTGGCTAATCTGCAACATAACTCAGCTTGCTCAGAGTTAGCAGCTATCCCTTCATCTTACAGGTGAAGAACTTGCATGAATTCTTTGTTTAGGAACAGGATGTCGACATTGAATCTCAAGACTTTTCCCCAAGGCTATCAAGTATTAGAGAGCCTGTTTGGATCCCATATCATTATTTATCGTGAGTTATTTAGTTTCTAAATATTTGGGAATTTTCCAGATATTTTTCTATTATTAATTTCTGGTTTAACTACATTGTGTTCAAATAATATATTTTGCATTACTTGAAATCTTTTAAATTTATTGACACTTATTTTTTATGGCCCATGTTGTGTTCTATCTTGGTAAATGTTCTGTTTACTGGAAAAGCATGTGTATTCTGCTGTTGTTGGGTGGAATGTTCTATAAATGACAATTAGGCCAAGTTGGTTGATCGTGTTCTTTAAGTCTTCTATAGTTTCACTGTTCTTTTGTTTACTTTTTAAATCAACTATTGAGAAAAGGTGTTGAAATCACAGACTTGAATTGTGATTTTTCTCTATTTCTTGTATAAGTTCTCTCAATTTTGCTTCTAGTATTTAAAAATGCTGTTACCAGGTACATAAACATTGAGGTTGTTATGTCTTCTTGAAGATTTGACTATTTTATAATTATGAAATGGCCATCTTCA
>NW_007737994.1:38951-40029 GCF_000696425.1 Galeopterus variegatus
TTATGCCATGTACATTTAATATAATTATTAATATTATTGATTTTGAATCCACCAACTTGCTGTTTTTCTATTGTCCCTTCAATTGTTTTCTTTTTCCTCTTTTTGTCTTCATTTGAATGGAGTATATTTTATGATTCCATTTTGTATATTTTGTTTTATATATATCTCTTTCTTGTGTTGTTATGGTGGTTGTTTTTAAATGATATTATAAATCATTTTTTGTTTGTTTTTATTTTTAATTATTAGCATATTCATGTTTAGAAAACATAATTTTTCTTTATGTCCTTTAATTAGAAATCATAATTTTTCTTTATGCCCTTTACCTGATTTATCACTCCTCTTCCCCCTTCCTCCTTCCCCCAATCTCTAGTATCCTTAGGTTTGTTCTCTCCTTCTCAAAGTTCAATGTATTGCAATCTTTTCTTTCTTTCTTTCCTTCCTTCCTTCCTCACCCAATTATGAGTGAGAACATGCAGTTCTCTTTCTGTGAATGGCTCATCCATGTTACTGCAAATGGCAGAATTTCATTCTTTTTTATGGCTGAGAATATTCCATTGTGTCTATATACCACATTTTCCTTATCGAATTGTCCATCGATGGACATTTAGGTTGGCCCCAGATTTGGCCTATTGTCAATACAGCTTTGATGAACATAGGAGTGCAAGTTCCCCTTCAACATGTTGATTTCCATTCCTTTGGATATATTCCCAGTAGTGGGATTGCAGGATCATATGGTAATTCTCTCTGTAATTGTTTGAGAAACCTCCATACTGTTTTCCATAATGGCTGTACTAATTTGCAGTCCCACCAACAGTGTAGAAGAGTTACCATTTCCCCACATCTTTGCCAGCATTTATTATTCTCAGTCTTTTTAATAATGGCCAGTGTAACTGGAGAAAGATGATATCTCAGTATGGTTTTGATTTGTATTTCTGTGACGACAATGATACTGAGAACTTTTTCATGTATACCTGTATGTATTCCTTTGAAAAGTGTCTATTCATCTCCTTTGCCCATTTTTTAACTGTATTATTATTATTATTATTTTATTGTATAGTTGTTTGAGTTCCTGATGTAT
>NW_007737994.1:41332-43410 GCF_000696425.1 Galeopterus variegatus
TCCATTGATCCAATTGTCTATCTTTGTGCTAGTACCATGCTGTTTTGTTTACAATAGCTTTGTAATATACTTTTGAAGTCAGGTAGTGTTATGCCTCTGGCTTTATTTTTTTGCTCAGGATTGCTTTGGCTATTCGTCGTCTTTTGTCTTTCTACCTTTTTGTGTCCTCTTTAATTTCTTTCAGTAGTGTTTCATAGTTCTCATTGTAGAGATCTTTCACCTCCTTAGTTAAATTAATACCTATGATTTTTTTTTTGGGGGGGTGACTATTGTATATGGGCTTGCTTTCTTGATTTCTTTTTCTGTGAGTTTGTTACTGGAGTAGAAAAACACTACTGATTTTGGGGTGTTGATTTTGTATCCAGCAACATTACTGAAATTGTTAATCAGCTGTAAGAGTTTTTTGGTAGAATCTGTAGATTTTTCTATACATAAGATCATGTCATCTGCAAACAAGAAAAATTTGACTTCATCCTTTCCAACCTGGATGCCCTTTATTTCTTTCTCTTGCCTGATTGTTCTGGCTAGTACAATCAACATTTAGTTCACTTGGAGTGGTGACTGTGGGCATCCTTGTCTTGTTCCTCTTCTCCATTTGGAATAATATTGGTGACTGGTTCATCAAATCCATCACTTTTATTGTATTGAGATAATTTCCTTCTATACCTAATTTGGTGAGAGTCTTTATTATGAAGGGATGTTGAATTTTATTATATGCTTTTTCTGCATCTATTGAGATTATCATGTAGTTTTTGTCCTTGATTTTGTTGATGTGGTGTATCACATTTATTGATTTGTGTAAGTTGAACCATCCTTGCATCCCTGGGTTGAATCCCACTTGATCATGGTATATAATTTTTAAGATGTGTTGCTGTATTCTTTTTTTAAAGTTTAATTAATTTATTAATATTATTTTTATTTTTACTGTCTAAGATGTTGTTGCAGAGCAGTTGAGGGCAAGGGAGAAGGGAAGGGGGAAGGAAATAGGGTGGGAGCAGTAGGAAGGAGGGGGTGCTTGGTTGAGGCTTGTGGCACCCCACTCATTCTGGCAGAGGAAATCAGGGAGGTTCTGGTGGCAGCTCGGTAATCATTGCTGGGCTAATTGTGGATGTCAGGGTGTGTGGTGGAGGCCCTCTGCCCCCCACTGCCCTGGCTCAAGAGCCTGGGTCACATTTTGTGGCAGCTAGGTAGTCATCACTGTGTAGGTTGCGGATGTTGGGTGAGCATGGCTGTGGCCCTCAGACCCCCATAGCTCCAGCTCAGGATCCTGGGGTGGTTCCTGCAGTGGCTCAGTGGTTATCACTGGGCTGGGTGTGATTATTGTGGGGATGTGGCTGAAGCCCATGTCCCTTCCACCTCCCTGACCTGGGAGCCCAGGGGGCTTCTTGTCCTTTTAGGTTTTACATGTGTTCTTTGATGGTGTTAGACCTTTACTAGTTAATATCAAACTTTGCCTCTTATCTGTGGGTTTTTTTTATTTTTCTTTGAGTTCTGTGTTGGGTTATTCACTGTTCCCATCACTTAAACTCTGCACTGGAAGTAACTTGTTGTCCTTTGCTTACTTCCAAAATGGCAGAACTTCCTTTGGGGACCAGGACTTGAGCCCTGTAGTTGAGCTAAATTGCTGCTTTGCTGCTGATTCTCTGGGGAAGATCTTTTTTGCAGCTCAGGTTTTAATGGTTGACTTTGTCAGCACTTCTGGGTCTCATGAGGCACACCTGGGTTGTGTGGAAACTCTGGTCTGGGCCTTAGTCTTTTCAACAAACTGCATCCCCTGAAGTTCTCTATACCTGACCAGTCTACACTGAGTGGTCCTATGCTGACTGGGGGGCAGGTCAGCTGTCCATGCTGTGTCCCATTGTTCCCCTGATGGGCCTATCTCCTCTACCACCCATACTCCAAACATTTCCCATGGGACAGGCCACGTGCCGGTCCCTCAGGATAACTTGCTGGCCTCAGAATGGCTCCTGTTTTCAGTTGTCTGTGGCTCTTCACTCCTATGTGGGTCCACAGGAACCTGTGATGGAATTCGGATGTGTTGTCCTCTCCAAGACTCATGTGGAAATCTGATCCCCAAT
>NW_007737994.1:43420-47841 GCF_000696425.1 Galeopterus variegatus
CTAGTTAATATCAAACTTTGTCTCTTATCTGTGGGGTTTTTTTTATTTTACTTTGAGTTCTGCTTTGGATTATTCACTGTTCCCATCACTTAAACTCTGCACTGGAAGTAACTTGTTGTCCTTTGCTTACTTCCAAAATGGCAGAACTTCCTTTGGGGACCAGCACTTGAGCCCTTTAGTTGAGCTAAATTGCTGCTTTGCTGCTGATTCTCTGGGGAAGACCTTTTGTGCAGCTCAGGTTTTAATGGTTGACTTTGTCAGCACTTCTGGGTCTCATGAGGCACACCTGGGTTGTGTGGAAACTCTGGTTTGGGCCTGAGTCTTTTCAACAAGCTGCATCCCCTGAAGTTCTATATACCTAACCAGTCTACACTGAGTGGTCCTGTGCTGACTGGGGGGGCAGGTCAGCTGTCCATGCTGTGTCCCAATGTTCCCTTGATGGGCCTGTCTCCCCTGCCACCCATACTCCAAACACTTCCCATGGGACAGACCATGTGCTGTTCCCTTGTGATAACTTGCCAGCCTCAGAATGGCTCCTTTTTTCAGTTGTCTGTGGCTCTTCACTCCTATGTGGGTCCACAGGAACCCTGTGATGGAGTTTGGATGTGTTGTCCCCTTCAAGACTCATGTGGAAATCTGATCCCCAATGTGGCAGTGCTGGGAGCTGTTTGAGTCAAGGGGGTGGATCCCTCATGAGTGGATTCATGCTCTCCCTGGGGGAGGGGCCTGAGTGAGATCTTGATCTATTAGTTCCCATGAGAGCTGGTTGTTTAAAGGACCCTGGCACCTCCTCTCTCTCTTGCTTCCTCTCGCCATGTGATCTGCTTGTTCCCACCAGCTGCCTGCTGCTTTCCGGCATGAGTAGAAGCAGCCTGAGGCCCATGCCAGAAGCAGCTGTCCCAGGATCATAGTCCAAATAAACCTCTGTTCTTTATAAATTACCCAGTCTCAGGTATTTCTGTTATAGCAAAACAAACAGACTAATACACCCTGTTGGTGGTCTTGCTAGCCTGGGAGCTACAAGGCCCTCTTCTCCCCTGCAGCCTCCAAGCAACCTCATATGAAGGGCACAATTGCAGCTTTTGCCAGCTTTTGCTCCATGAGCTCACCAGGGCCAGCCTTGAAGCAGCCCGGACTCAAAATAGTGGGAGCAATAATTTCTTTCTCTCATCATGGCTTCTCCTGCCTTCCTGAACTCTGTAGATCTTTCCTCCTCTTCCCCTAGCTCTACTGTCCACAGCTTGGCTGTCATTGCTTTTTAATAGTTGTAAGTTGGTTGATTTGTGGGAGGGGGTGATGCTGAGACTGTCTATTCCACCATCTTGACTGGAAGCCAGCCCCCAGGTGTTACTGTATTCTGATTGCTTTTATTTTGTTGACGATTTTTGCATCTATGTTTATCGAGGATATTGGCCTTCAATTTTCTTTTCTTTATTATTTTTTTTTTTTTTTTTGGTGTATCATTGTCTGGCTTTTGTATCAGGGTGATGCTGGCCTCATAGAATGAGTTGGAGGAAATGGCTTCTGTTTCATTTTTTCAGAATAGTTTGAAGAGAATTGGTATTAATTCCTCTTTAAAGGTTTGATAGATTTTAGTTGTAAAACCTTCAAGTCCTGGCTCTTTCTTTGTTGGAAAATTGCTGATTACTGCTTCAATGTTGTTGCATGTTATTGGTCTGTTCAGGTTTTTTATTTCTTCTTGGTTCAGCCTTGGTAGTTTGTATGCATCCAGAAATTTACCCATTTCCTCTGGGTTTTCGTATTTGTTTGCATACAGTTGTTTATACTAATCTCTAACAATTGTTTGTATTTCTGTGGTGTCAGTTGTGATGTCTTCCTTTTCATTACTGATTTTTCTTATTTGGGTACTCTCTCTTCTTTTTTTTTTTTTTTGTTAACCTAGCTAATGGTTTGTCTATTTTATATATCTTCTCATAAAACTAACTTTTTGTTTCATCGAACTTTTATATCATTTTTTGGGTGTCTATTTCATGTAGTTCTGCTCTGATCTTAATTATTTCTTTCAATTTACTACTTTTAAGATTGGATTGTTTTTGTTTTTCTACTTCCTTGAGGTGTAGCATTAGGTCATTTATTTGAAGTCTTTCTATTCTTTTGATGTGTTTATTGCAAAAAACTTCCCTGTTAGTACTGCTTTTGCAATATCCCACAGGCTTTGGTATGATGTATCTTTATTTTTGTTAGTTTCAAGAAATTTTTGATTTCCTGCTTAATTTCTTCTTGGACCCATAAGTCATTCAGTAGCCTTTTGTTTAGTTTCCATGTACTTGAGTAGTTTCCAGAGTTTTGCTTGTTATTGATGTCCAGTTTTAATCCATTGTGGTCTGAAAAGATACTTGAAATGATGCTGATTTTTAAAAATTTGCTGAGACTTGATTTGTGACCTAGTATATGGTCTATCCTGGACAATGTTCCATGTTCTGATGAGAAGAATGCATATCCTGTGGTTGTTGAGTGAAATGTTCTGTAGATATCTGCAAGGCCCAATTGGTCTAAGGTGTGGTTTAAATCCTGTGTTTGGATTGCAGGCCAGACCACCCACAGTGTGGGCCACCCAGGTGAGTGCACAGGACCTGGTGAGTGCGCAGGACCTGAGCTGCACCCAAGGAATGGTGAAGCTGCAGGCCCTGCCCACACCTGAGCACCAGAGGGGCACTCATAGGCCCAACCACCCACTGTGCAGACCACCCAAGGGAGTGTGCAAGACCCAGGCTGTGCCTGCAGCTGCAGGTCCTGTCCATAACAGAGCACCAGAGGGGTGCTCATAGGCCCCACCACCCACCATGTGGGCTGCCCAGGTGAGTGCACAGGTCCCAAGATGTGCCTGGGGAGTAATGCAGCTGCAGGACCTGCCCACATCCAAGGACCTGGGAGGCATTCACAGGCCCCTCCAGCCACTATGTGGACAAACAGGAGCCAAGGCAGCCCACCACACATTTAACTGCACTGATACAAGAAGATTCACCAGCAGAACCTATAAACAGAAGAGAAGTCTTCACCCACATAACCCACTCCAGAGTGATTGAAGTAATAAGTGTTCTACCAGATGACCATACATCAGCATAAAAATACTAGAAATACAAATAAACAAGAAGATATGACACCACCAGTGAAATACAGTAATTCTCAAGTAACAAACCCTATAGAGCGAGAAACACATGACATGTCTGAAAAGGAATTTTGAGCACTGATTAAAGAAAACTCCAAAAATAAGAGAAGAATCAACTAGAGAACACAATGAAACAAGAAAAAATATCCAGGGTATGAAGGAGAAATTTACAAAGAGATTAAAAACTTTAAAAAGAAAGTAAAAGAACTCATAGAAACAAAAGATTCTCTCAATGAAATAAAAAATAGAACGGAAAGCTTGAGCAGCATACTAGAAGAAGCAGAAAAAGCAATTTCAGAACTTGAAGATGGTCTTTTTGAAATAACCCAGGGAGAAAAAGACCCCCAAAAAACAGGAAAAAAGAATTTTAAAAAATGAAGAAAATATAAGAGAGCTAGCTGACAATCTCAAGCACACAAACATCTGAATCATGGATATTCCAGAAAGGGAGGAAAAAGGAAAGGGCATCAAAAACTTATTCAAGGAAGCAATAACAGAAAACTTCCCACGTATAGGGAGAAATGCAGGCCTTCACATCCAGGAAACCCAAAGATCACCAAACAGATTCAATCCAAAAAGATCCTCTACAAGGCAAATGACAGTCAAATTGGCAAAACNATTTCCAGTTTTAATCCATTGTGGTCTGAAAAGATACTTGAAATGATATTGATTTTTAAAAATTTGCTGAGACTTGATTGTGACCTAGTATGTGGTCTATCGTGGACAATGTTCCATGTTCTGATGAGAAGAATGCATATCCTGTAGTTGTTGAGTGAAATGTTCTGTAGATATCTGCAAGGTCCAATTGGTCTAAGGTGTGGTTTAAATCCTGTGTTTGGATTGCAGGCCAGACCACCCACAGNGGCTTTGGTATGATGTATCTTTATTTTTGTTAGTTTCAAGAAATTTTTGAATTCCTGCTTAATTTGTTCTTGGACCCATAAGTCATTCAGTAGCCTGTTGTTTAGTTTCCATGTACTTGAGTAGTTTCCAGAGTTTTGCTTGTTATTTATTTCCAGTTTTAATCCATTGTGGTCTGAAAAGATACTTGAAATGATATTGATTTTTAAAANGCAATACCTGTCAATAACAACCCTAAATGTAAATGGATTCAACTTCCCATTCAAAAGAGACTGACTGATTTGATCCCAAAGCCAGACCCAACTGTATGCTGTCTTCAAGAGACCCCCCTCCCTTATAAAGACAAACACAGATTAAAAGTGAAGGGATGGCAAAAGATATACCATGCAAACAGAAACTCAAAACTAGCAGGATTAGGTATTCTTACACT
>NW_007737995.1:0-215 GCF_000696425.1 Galeopterus variegatus
AAAGTGTGAGAACCACTGGACTACAGAAAACAAGAGAGAAGGGTTTACTAAAAGCATAAAATAAGAATGAGTTTCTAGATGTAATTCCAAACTGTTATCAAGTGAATGGCAGGAAAAAAAGACCGTGAGCACAGGGACAGGGTAGGGGCCAAAGGACTTGTAAGAAAACCCCAAAGAAGGTACAAGAAAGCAGTGAAGACTTTTTTTTTTTTTTT
>NW_007737995.1:2258-2763 GCF_000696425.1 Galeopterus variegatus
CCTTAAAAAGAATGGGGAGAGAGAAGAACATGACAAAAAAAAAAAAAAAACAAAGACAAGAAAAGAGGGAAAAAAATCAAATTTGTCTATCTGGAAGAGAATTACATTGGCAAGGATGCAGTAGTAACTAAATCTGAGAAAGAGAGGAATAAACAAAGTGACCGGAAAGATTAAAATTCTAAGGTAAGTTCTTAATATTTTGCATGTGTTTCTATTCTCCCATGTTTGCTACTGAAATAGTAAATTAATCTCCATTATGCAATGAAGAAAGAATTAGATCCTAGTCAAAGAGATAAATAAAGCAATATACTTAACCGCCTACAAACCTATGCTTTTAAGACACTGACCTTCCTCTACCACAAAATGAAGCTCAGGAGGAGTGAGGATAGTAAAAGCTGTTTGTGAGCAGAAGCCCCAGAGTTACTTAGCAAAGGAAATAGAAACAACCTTTCTAATTATCTGGTTCTTCAGCAGACGGGATCAAATATGTGACCTAGATATCCCC
>NW_007737995.1:4234-4628 GCF_000696425.1 Galeopterus variegatus
TTTTTTTTTTTTTAGCATAACTAATAGAAAAATTAACATTACATACATGACTTGTATTTTGTTTCCACTGCATAGAGGTAGTCTAGAGGATGAAATATTGTCAATGATAAAGATGGAATACTGATATACCAGGGAGACAGACAGGTTCTGCTGTAGAAACTAACCATTAACTAAAGCCAACTTTTAGTGACCTGAGGCTTAAGAACTTGCTGTTATAAATGAAATCCCAACGTGACCAATGTGAATACAATCCTATCTAGTTGATGAGTCAATAAAAGAAATTTATTAGTTTACAATGGAAAACCTTAGCTACTAAAATAACTTACCTTTATAAACCAAGAGTGATACAGTCTGTCCCAAAGTTCAAGAACTTGCTTTTCAATTACAGCAGTAT
>NW_007737995.1:6164-7185 GCF_000696425.1 Galeopterus variegatus
ATATACAGATGGTTCACAATTTTTAGTGCCACAAGTAAGACTTTAAAAAATATCCTTACACAATGGTTTTTTTTCTTATTACTAACAAGATTAATATACAGGAATCAAAGGAAATGAGCATTTTAATGGCTCTTGCTATGCACTGCTAAGTTGTCTTCTATACGGATTATACCGATTAAGACTTTCCAAAATTATATGAATGAACCAATTTTCCCAAAGCCTTATGGACTAAGTGATAAACTTTTAGGTAATTTAACAGGTATGAAATGTGACCAATTATTTATTCTTTCCTTCTGTAATTATGAGAGAATGACCAATTTTCTATATTGGTTTATAGTATGTTTCCTTACCTTTTGTCCATTTGATGCTGACCTTACAGATACTTAAACCAGTTATTAGACATATTTGATACAAATATATCTGCCTGGTGTTTTCCTTTATATTTAATTGATTTATTCATAAACCAAATACAAATTAGTGAACATAATGAAAGCCATTTGTCTTTGCAAACATTTTATAATTTACAAATGGCTTGTATATTATATGATCTTTATAACAATTTCCAAGAGTTAGACAGAAAAAGGTTGTCATCACCTTTGTTCTTTTAAGATGAGAGAACAGATTTAGAAAGGGTCTACGACAGGCCTAAGTTCATGGAGCTAAGTGGCAGAGTCAGGATTAAAGTTCTCTAATGTTCTTTCAACTACAGCATATATGACCTATGACAAAAAACACCCAACAGAACAAAATGCCCAAAATGATTAAAAACTACAATTGCCCATAGTCTAACTTCCTTCAGTTACTTCAAATTTGTCTTTTATATATCATGACTATCAGGCACTCACTGAATTCCTATTACCAATTATCCCTGTCATTCTCCTAATAGCTTCTGAAATCTCCCTAACCAGAAGAGGCCTACAATTTTGTTATGACCAGCCTCAGGTTGTCCACACAGAGTGGCTTTTATTACAATAAAGCACTATCTCGGGGCCGGCCTGGTGGCACACTCGGTAGAGTGCGG
>NW_007737995.1:8579-9465 GCF_000696425.1 Galeopterus variegatus
CTCTAGGCTTCTATGACACAGGTTGGTTTTCTTTCTACCTCACGGGCTACTCTTCAGTTTACTGGCTCACTTCACCTCCAAAAGCTCAAGTGCTCCAGGGGTCTATCTTCGATCCTTTTCTATCTACACTCTCTCCTTAGGCCATGTTGTGAACTGGACTGTGTCCTCCCCAAAACTCATATGTTGAATTCCTAACTCCCAATACCTCAGAATGGGACTATATTTGGAGACAGTGTCTTTAAATAGGTAATTAAGTTAAAATGAGGTCATTAGGATGGATCTTAATCCAATATGACAGGTGTCCTTATGAGAAGAGGAGATTGAAACATCAACAGACAGAGGGGGAAACTATGTGAAGACACGAGGAGAAGACAATCATCTGTAAGCCAAGGAGAGAGACCTCAGAAGGAACCAGCCATGCCAACACCTTGACTTCAGACTTATAGCCTCCAGGACTGTGAGAAAATTCTGTTGTTTAAACCACCCAGTCTGTGGGACTTTGTTACGGTAGCTCTAGCAAACTGATAGAGGCCATCTCATCCAATCCTACGGATACCATCTGGTGATTCTCAAACCACCATCCANAAACCCAGAATACTATCCTGCAAACATTACAATACCTATTACAAGTAACAAGGAAGACCGGGCCAGAGAACATGGAGTCTAATGGACTTATCACTGCTATTAGAAGAATCATGAAAGTACATGTACTATTGGTGGGTTATGACATGCCTCTTTGCACATGGAAAGCATCCAAGCATTCAGAATAGTCAGAATGCCACTTGAGAGTTGTCTAACTTAAGGCAAATAACCTCATCTATAAAACGGGGATGGCAAAAGTCAGTGTGCAATCCTCTATGCTCATCTTGCTTGAAATCTCAGCATT
>NW_007737995.1:11465-11874 GCF_000696425.1 Galeopterus variegatus
ATGTTTATTATATTAATATAAATGGAATCATATATATGTAGTCTTTTATGATTGCTTCTTTTATTAGCATAATGTTTTCAAGGTTAATCCATGTTGTAGAGCAGTACTTCATTCCTTTTTATTGCCAAATAATATTCTATTACATCAGTATACCACTTTTGATTTATCCATTCATCAGTCAATGAACATTCAATAGTTATTTTTAGATATACCTTTTTCTTCTAAATCAGGATCATACATATTTTACAATTTTTGTTACCAATGCCCATCCCCTTCAGCTTGTCTTCCCTTTTAGAATCTTGAGTAAACAGTTTCATACCTACCTTTTCTCTAAGTAATTTGAAATCAACTTCTTTAAAATCTAAGGCACATTCTCCAACTACCTAAAATTCTCTTTCGTCGTCCTCTT
>NW_007737995.1:13632-14576 GCF_000696425.1 Galeopterus variegatus
TGTTTTTTAATTTTGAACAGGTAATCACATACTAATACATTTTTCTGGGCACAAATGTCACTGCAACAAATCTTGTTGAACTCCACATGATCCTAATTATGTCAATATATTAAAGGGCAAATTACCTTTACTCTCATGGGAATACTTGGAAGGACAAAAAGGATGTCCCAAATCCACATCATGAAGTCTAACCTTCAACTGTGATAACTGTCTTTTCCTCTGTCATTCACTTCCCCTTCACAAAGCTCCCTCCATTTCAGTCAAGATCATCTCCTCAAGCACACTCCTGTCTCAGCATCTCAATATAAATACCCTTCTTAAGACACACTTCCATGATCTGCCATTCTTTCAAGGTTTATCTCAAGTACCACACTAAAGCACTTAATCCAGTTCTGGGCACACACTGCTAGCATACTACAGTAGAAGGAAGATGGGATTTGGTGTTAGTCTTCAGTTTGAAACCAAAATCTGCAATTTACTGCATGACCATTAGGAATTTACTCAGCCTTGCTGAGTCTGTTTTCTTATCTGCAAAGCAAAACAATAATTCAGACTACTGCAGGTTTCTTAGAAAGATTAAAGGAAACTAACTGAAAACTGCCAAGCATAGTTACCAGCAGATAATAGGGTTTAGTATGTATTAATACCTTTTTCTGCACAAAGCCTTGACCACCCAACCTTAGTGATCATTCTGTCCTAAAGCACCAATAATGAATTGATCTTGAAAAAGAAGCAAATGACCAAATTCTCTGATTGTTCAGGCTAACAGCACTATTCAGCGTGATCATCCATAAGGCTTAATTTCATTGTATATTGCTGTTCACATGTAGACTTAAGCCTATTTCAAAAATGGAAATTGTTCTAAACAGAATAGCTATTTAGGCTTTATCAAAGCAAGAAGTCACTACCAGTGCAAAGACACCCTGCAAAGAAAGCCAAAAAAA
>NW_007737995.1:16289-16586 GCF_000696425.1 Galeopterus variegatus
CTCACAATGTCATACAGTAGAGACAGTGACATTCATAAATTTAGTAGTCCTGATTTCAGCTACTCGAAAGTGAGGCCAAAAAGCTAGGGTAAGCAGTAACTAGTAGTTTATTTTCCTGAGGCCCAAATATGACACATGCTACAAAGCTGGCATATGGGAAAAGAGTCAACTAGTTAAAAACATGTATAATGTCCTCAACTCACAGCAGCTATACATGTGTGTGTGTGCACGTGTATGCAAGCAAGACAGTCATAAAGAGAAAGTCAAATGCTACAATAGCCACAAAGGTCATGATGC
>NW_007737995.1:18536-19244 GCF_000696425.1 Galeopterus variegatus
AATCTTTCCATGAACTTTTTTAAGACTCCTCATGTTTTCAATTGTATGGTACCACATACACTTTTATGGGGAAAAAAATATCCTGCAATGTCATTCAGAAGTGTGGAATTCACAGAGATATCTGGATAGATCCTTAATGACTGACAAACATCTACTAGGCCTGAGAAAAAGTCTTGCCAAACACTGCTGATGTACTCCCACAGGTGTTGTAAGAGCGAGAGAGGAGAGGGGCTGTTATGAGGCCAAGTACAAGGCACTGGCTCAGTTCCAACGTCCCACAAGTGCCCTCTAGGAGACACAGGCCAGAAATGCTTGAGCAACCTCAGCTGGGATAAACTGGGATGCCCCTCGGCCTTATACCACCATAGCCCCTGGACTAAACTCCGTCCTTGGACATTCACTCCCTCCTCCTACCCTCAATGGAGAGGGATCCCTCAGCAGAAACCAAGTCCCTACAATTTGGTCTGGCCTACCTTCACCTCCCTGGGTAAAAGTTAACATCTATCATATTACCTACTAAAAGAACGACCCTAATTAAAAACAACTCAGTTTAGCCTATTGGGTTTCTCTCACGTAAGGGCAGGGTTAAGTGACATTCGGTAACATTTTAGTGCCATGTCCTAATGAGGGTCCTGGGATTCACGAACCAACAGGCTTGAGACTAGCAGTAGAAAAGGGGGTCCAGACTAACAGAATTATTCAAGATAA
>NW_007737995.1:20742-21747 GCF_000696425.1 Galeopterus variegatus
TCTAATTTATCCACCAGCTCACCAAGCACATCCACAGGAAGTCAAGGTACTAGATAGGGCATATAAAATGTGCACCATGTTGGAAAAAAGTATATCCGACTTATTCTTAACTGTATCTTCTCCACTAGGATTTTCCAACGAGGTCAACTGCACTCCTCATGACAGGAATGTTGCAGGAAACCATTACCATTATTTCATGCCCACGCCCATTGTTTCCAATACCATCCCCACTATTCTGCTGTGAAAGATTCAGACTTTCCATGAATCACCAAAGTCTGAGCTTTTAAAAACCTTCCCACGTGGAATATTACTTAGCAATAAAAAGGAACTACTGATACAAATGACACCTTGGATGGACTTCAAAGCAATTATGCTAAGTGACAAAAAGCCAATCTCAAAAGGCTGCATACTCCATGATTAGATTTACGTATCATTCCTGAAAGAATATTATAGACATGCAGAACAGATAAGTGGTTGCCAAGGGTTGGGGATATGTTGAAGAAGGGGGTGGAAGGTAGGTGTGGCTGTAAAGGAGTAGCATGAGGCAGCCTCATAATGGAACAGTTCTATATCCTGAGAGTGTTGATAACTTACACAAAGCTAAATATATAATAAAATTACATAGAACACACACACTGCATATGTCAAACTGGTGAAATCTGAAGGTCAGTATATTACACCAATGTCAATTTCCTGGTTTTGTTATTGTACTATAGTTATACCAGATGACGACACTGGAGGAAGTGGGGTGAAGAGTACATAAGACCCCCCTGTGAATCTGAAATTATTTCAAAATTTAAAACAAAAAACACTTTTCTATAACTACCTGATCTCAGGCTCCTCAGATTGTGTGGTCTTCAATACAGTAGTAGACACAGTGCTATTACAATTCAAAACCAGTATGGAAGAGCTCTTGATTTATTTCTACTACAGATGAATGCCCACCAAAGAAAAGGAGCCCTTTAGATATTAAGGCTGAGACTGAGCCCTAGAGGACAATACCTG
>NW_007737995.1:22639-24253 GCF_000696425.1 Galeopterus variegatus
GGATGGGTAGTTGAGGCTGCCTCATGCTACTCTTTTACAGCCACACCTACCCATCCATACCCACTCTGACCTGCTTTCCTCAGCTGTTCCATTTGTGCCCTGGATCCATCTCATGCTTCCTCCTCAGAGAGGCACTAACAATTAACCCTCTCTCCTAATGTTGTCAACCCCTTCCATTCTACCAGTTCTCTCTCTTCAGCACATGACCAAGGTTCCTCCATCTTTAAAAAACAAACACACTGCTCTACACCTTCCTCCAACCCCCAACCACTCTTTCACAGGCAAACTTAGGAAAGAACAGCCTACACCTGCTTCCTCCACTTCCACACTTCCCAATAATTTCGCAACACTCTGCAATCTAACTGGCTTCTGTTCCGCCAATTAAATGGACTGCTCCGCCAATTAAATGGACTGCTCTCGCAATTGCTAAACCCAATTTCACTCTTACCTAATTTTTTTTCTGCAGCAATTTGACATTGCTGACCACTACTCCTTTCTTAAAATTCTTTTCCCTTGGTTTTCTTCTTTCTTCCCTTATAGCCCATTCTCCTTTGCCATCCTAACATTTTCTGCTCACTCTTAAAGGATGAAGGTGATCCAGAGGGTGCACATCCAAGAATCCTATGAATTACATACATTCTTCCTTTATGCTGATTCTACCCAAAACTCTAGTTCCAACCAAGACCTCTCATCTGATTCCTGGACTTACACACTAACTGCCAATTTTTAAAAATTCATTCCAGTTTTCTCTCCTGAACTGCGTATCTACATAGCCAATGGCCTACTGGATGCCTCCACTTAAACATACCACAGGCACCTACAACTCAACAGGTAAATAACTGAATTATTTCCCCCATCAAATTTTCCCTTCTGTCTTGGTGAATCCACCATCATCCACTAATTTCCAAAGCTAGAAACATATAAGTCCTGCTAGATTTCTTAGTCCTGTACCTAATTCATCACCAGCTAACCACTTTAAGACCTCACAGTTCCGTCCCTCCTGTTCACCCCCACTATAACTATCCAAAATTCAGGGCTTCATCATCTCTCATCTGGTCTTAAAGGCACAAGTCTTGTACCCTTTCAACCTTTTTTCCACAATGCAGATGGAAAGACTGTTCTAGAATGAAATCTGATACTACTACTTTTCTTCTTATATCCTTAACCAATATGAACATATCCATCACTCCCCTAAGTTTTCTTATACCCCTGTGCATACCCTCCCTGCAGCTCCACCCCACCCTGATCTGAAGGCAACCATTAATCTTTTTTTCTTGTTGGCTGGCTGGTATGGGTAATCTTTTTGTCACTACAGATTAGTTTGCACTTTCTAGAACTTTACATAAATGGAATCATACCATATGGACCTTTTGTCTGACTTCTTTCACTCAGCTTACTTACTATGAGATTCATCCACGTTGGTATATGTATCATGAGTTCATTCTTAATGCTGAGTAATATCCCATTGTATGGGTATACCATAATTTGTAACTAACAAGAAATACTAAGGACAGGCACTTTGAGTATGCTCTGGGTAACATGAGATAAGTGGGTAGAAACATATTTTCAAAGAATTCCTTTTAAAAATATTCAAACATGATTCTAAACCAAGTT
>NW_007737995.1:25193-26224 GCF_000696425.1 Galeopterus variegatus
AAATCCATTAAACCCTCCTTACAGAAGCCAAATTAAACAAGTACACAAAGAAATCCTGTAAGACAGGGGTTGGCAAACTTTTTCCGTGAAGGGCCAGAGAATAAATACTTTAGGCTTTGCAGAACATATAAGGGTACTTCAAAAAGTTCACGGAAAGATTTTTATTATCTAACTGTATTATCCATCTCTGTCACGACTAATCAATTCTGTCTGCCCTTGCAGTCCTCAAATAGCTGGAGACAATATGTAAATAAATGGGCATAGGTGTGTTCCAATAAAACTTTATTTACAAAAACAGGTGGCTGGATTTGGTCCTGGACCATAGCTTGCCCACCCCTCCTTAAATAAAACAATTTCAGTGTGGGAATATGTCAAGAATTCTATAGAAAGTTGAGCAGTCACATGGTAGAGTGAAAAGTTCCATCAGCTGGTCAGAAGCCCAGCTGTAAGTGCTAACTCTGCCACTAGGGGATTATTATCTCAAGTTCCTTAACCTTTGATCCTGCTTCCTCATCTGTGAAATGGGAACAATCTCTCCAATCTACCTCAAACAGTCACTGTGAGGAACAAACGACATAAGTATTCTTACTTTGCCCACTCGGGGTGATTTGCTAGAGTTTCGTTAATCAAATTACTCGTGACTTCAATCATGTGTACACTCTCTTGATGTACCTATATTACGGATAAAGAGAGAAAAGAATCTCAATAAAAAATAAACCCAACTTAACATTTATTTTTCTACTTTATTGTTGGAACAATGCTTTTAGAGCCAAATAATTATACATTTTAGTTTTAATTAATTTAAAAACCTGCACTGAAAAGTTGCCATACATAATGTCCTATGTATACACACTATGGGAAATAAAAAGTACATGGTATCTCCTTCCTGCCTTCAAGAAGCTCAATAATTCACTTAAGGTAAAAAATAAATACATATGTAATGAAAACAACACATATACATAAACATAAGCATTTAGTTTGCATATACATGTGTGTGTGAATTGTAAATGTGTGTGTGTGTGTGTGTGTGT
>NW_007737995.1:27836-28554 GCF_000696425.1 Galeopterus variegatus
AACATAATTTGATACAATCTGGAACTCAGCAATAGGGTAAAAAACCAAAACATTCTGGAGCACAACAAAGAGGCATAATAGCTCACTTCTAAACTGACCCTCACATCCATAAGCCACACAAGTGAGTTGACAAATTCTTGGGATTCACATGTAACATGCAAGTCTGGAGAAAAGAAGCCATACCCTTATTCTTTTCTGACTAGGAGTAAAGGAAAGCAAAGGTGGGGGAGAAACGAGTAAATGGCAGGAAAGAGATCAACAGTCTCCCACCCACTCCCACCCTGTCTCTCTCCCTCTCTAGAGTGCAAGTTCCTGAGTATGCAAGGAATTGGGGGAAACTTTAAATACATAGATTGAGAGTATTATCCTTGGGGATGGGCATGGCCTTACCCAACTAACAAAAACACTAGGGCAAGTCACATAGTAAAACCCAGAACAGAGTCCAGATAGCCTAACAAAGATAGACACAGCCACGTAAGCTGTCACCCCCAACCCACCTCCCATTCTATCAGTCCCCAGGAAGGTAGGGAGAACACAAAAAAACTGTAGCTTGAAGGGGAAAACAAACTGACTTCAGACACAATGGGGAAAGAATCAACTCAAATACAATGCCTGGAAAAAAGCCAGATCAAATAAGGCCCTACAGGTTCTTGTGGGGAATTTGGCTTTCATACTGTGGGATATGGGAAACCATGCAGGGCTTTAAGCTTAGAGAAGT
>NW_007737995.1:29785-30635 GCF_000696425.1 Galeopterus variegatus
AACAGACTGCATGAGGCAAAGGCTGACACAGTTAGAAGGGAACCACAATAATTCAAGTGACAGATGGTGATAGTTTTGAATAAGGCAATGGGTAGGAAGTCATTGGATTTGGGATATGCCCTGCAATTAATTGAGTGTTGGAAGTTAAACCAACCTTGCATTCCTGAAATAAACCTCACATGGTGATATGGGTTGAATGTGTCCTCCAAAGTTTCACATGTTAGATACTTAATCCCCAGTGTGACAGTGTTAAGAGGGTGGGAAATCCTATTATGGTAACCGAAAGGTGGAGCCTTTGTGAGGTGATTAGACTGTGAGGACTGTACTGGACTGATCCATTCATGGAGTGATGGGCATGGTTCTGATGGCTTTATAAGGACAGCAAGTGAGAAACTTAGCTCTCCTGTGCTTGGTCATTTTACCATGTGATACTCTGCATCACTACAGAGTCACCACCAGGAAAACGCCCTCACCAGATGTGTTCCCTGGACTTTGGACTTCCAAGCCTCCAAAACTATAAGCAATAAATTTTATTTCTTTATAAATTACCCAGTTTCGGGTATTATGTTATAAGCAACAGAAATGGAGTAATACACAGGGTTATGTTAAATTATCCTTTTTATATATGTATTCCTGGATTTAATCTGTTTGTGTTTTGTTAAAAATTTTTGTATTTGTTCTTCAGGGATATTGGTCTGCAGTTTCCTTTCCATGAATGTCTTTGACTTTGGTATCTGGGTAATACTGGCCTCATGAGTTCAGAAGTGTTACTTCTTCCTCTGCTATCTGAAAGAGGTTATGTAGGACATGTATTATTTCTTTATTAAATGCTTGATAAAATTAATCAGTA
>NW_007737995.1:32085-33392 GCF_000696425.1 Galeopterus variegatus
TTCTCCTTTGATCCACAGATTGTTTAGAAGTATGCTGCTTAATTTCTACATATTTGAGGATTTCCTAGATTTCTTGCTGTTACTGATTTCTAATTTAATTCTATTGTCTCAGAGAACATGCTGTATATGATTTTCATTTTCAAATTTACTGAGCATATGGTTTACCATGGTGATTGTTCCATGTTTATTTGAAAAGAATGCAATTCTTAATGGCCAATTAAATCAAATTGATTGACAGCATTTTAAATGATTCCAAATATCTTTACTGATTTTCTGTCTATTCTCTCAATTATTGCATGAGGAATACTGAATCCCTAACTATAACCATAAATTTATCTATTGCTTTTAGTTCTGAATGTTTAACTTCATGTATTTTAGAGCTTTGTTGTTAACAGCATATACATTTATAATTGTTACCTCACTACAATATTAACTCTATCATTATGAAACAACCTTATTTATCTCTAATAGTGGGGTTTTTTTCGAAATCTATTTTGTCTGATTTTAATACAATCATTCCACATCTTTTGTTTACAGTTTGCATGGCATATCTTTTTCAATACCTTTACTATCATACTTTCTGTGACTGAATTTAAAGTGTGTCTCTTATAGATATCATTTAGTTGGGATGTGCTTTTTATATATAGTCTGACAATTTCTGCTTTTTGACTGGAGTGTTTAGTTGCTTCACATGTAATATAAGTATTAATATGATTGAATTTAGGTCTGCCATTTTGCTATTTGTTTTTTATCTATCCCATTTCTATTGTTACTCTGTTCTTCCTTTCATGCCTTCTTTTGTACTCAGCAAATATTTTTTAGTGTACCATTTTAGTTCTCCTAAACTTTACATTATTAGTAGTTGCTATTTAGCTTATCTAAAAACTTATCTTTATCACAATCTACTTCAAGTTAATATTGACTTATATCCAGTAAAAGTTATAAGAGCTTCACACCAGTATAGTTCCTTTTCCCAGCCCTCTTCTTTGGACTTGGCTATGACACCAAGAGCACAAGCAACTAAGGTAAGAACAGACAGATGNTTTTTCCCTATTATTTCTCCATTTGCAGTTTCACTGAGTTGCTCTCGATCTTTATTTCCTTTCTTCTGCTTCCTCTGAATTTAATTTACTCTTCTTCGTTATCTTCTTAAGGTAGAAGCTTAGCTAACTAATTCTTTTTGTAATAGAAGCATTTAAATACCATAAATTTGCCTCAAAGCAGTGCTTTAGCTGCATCCCACAAATTCTGATATGCATTGGTTTTATTTTCATCCACTTCAAAATATTCTAATTTCCCTTGCGATT
>NW_007737995.1:35481-36439 GCF_000696425.1 Galeopterus variegatus
CATCAAAGAACACCTCTTTTGAGGAAAGCTACATGTTTTTGCTGCCCTAGCTAGGCAGGATGAGGATAGCTCCAAGCAATAAAGCCAGAAACTACCTGTTTTTACCAGATACAGTGGCAGTTTCTCATTAGCAAACACTCTCCCAGTTGTTGCCTAACTGGTCATTTTCCAACGCCTTTAAATGGTGTTTTTAATAACTTTTTACTGTTTTATTCTTGTTTTCTGAGGAAAGGAACTACCTGACATCTTCACCCTGCTAATACTAATACCCCAGGACATATAAGTAAAGGGTGTTGCCAAAAAGGATTTGCTGACAAACTGGATGTGGATACAAAACAAAGAGAGTAGTCAAGGACGACCCTGAGGCTTTTCATCTGAGCAAGGAGAAGAATGGAGTTGACATTTACCGAAAAATGGGAAGACTATGAGAAGAACAGATAAGCAGGGGAAGGTCTGGAATTCAGTTTCTGATATGCTACATTTGAGATATCTATTACACAGTCAAGCAGATACTGTCATGGATGTATTGGAGAATACTTTTCTTGGCTGGGAGAATGAACTAGATGACCAATAAGTTTCCCTCAAAAGTTCAGTTTGCATGAATCTCAGACCAGGAAGAAATGGTTTAGTAATACTTGTTATCAAAGTTCGGGGGAGCAAAAGCTCACTGAAGCATAGGATGAACAGAGAAAAAGGAACTGAAGGTAAACATAATTGAGACGGGCAGGCAAGAAGACCCTATACAAAGAGACAAAGAAGGGAAAGCAGAAATAGAAGGAGAGAGAGGAGAAAGAAAAATAAAAGATGGTACTGATGAAAGATTTCTGTAAGATCTAGAATGGAAGACTGCATAGTAGGAGGCTTAGGCAAAATATGGCAAAAACAGAGAAAGGCCTTTAAACAAGTCTGTACAGTATATAAAAGTAACTATACATGATTAATACCCAAAGAACAGACA
>NW_007737995.1:37894-39535 GCF_000696425.1 Galeopterus variegatus
ATGAGATCAGATCATAACTCTCCTATGGAAAGAAAAGTCACTTGTTCTTCAGTATCTCATTTTTTTTAAATTTGCATTTTCCCTGAGGATTTTGACAATGATAAAATAAAAATGCATGTAAAAGAGGTTTGAGAAGAAAATATACTAGGCAAATTTATAGCAAAATTAGTAATATAGAAATCATAAATACTTTAGCTATTATATATTAAAACCAAGGGTCATTTTCCCTGCTGCTTCTGCTAGCTTATACATATTACAATTCTAACAACTAAGAGTTTATTAATAGGAATAGTAATTGTTGTACTCTACCTTTGCAGTCAGGAGTAGGGCTAAAAGAAGGGTTCCTATCACTAACAAAAATATGATGAAAATGCTAATTATTTTATCTAACATCTTCTCCAACCAGATGATCATCTGCACAGAAATGAAAAGAAAATTACTTACATTTAAAGTACAACTTAATAAAAATGCATATGTATTCAAATATCATGAAGACAAAACAGGATATTCAGCATTGCAAAGCAAACTATGGCATAATAATTAANAAGCAGTAAAAACTATAAGCAACTTTAGAAAATTAATTAATAGTATTAATTACTATTGTTAAATGAAGAGTTTATTATTGACACATCTAAGAAAAGGCAGTAATTTTGAACATAACCTGTATCTGTTTTTGAATTCTCAAATTACGGTATATCTATATTTCACACTGTAATCTATAGCTTAGCAAATATTCTAAACAAAACAATGACAGTCCATTAGCTGATCTAAAAATCTCATGAGGTTGTACTGTCAATTAGCAAATACAAACGACTTTAGAACATACCCTTGTAAGGTATGTNAAAAGAGTGGGAAAGAAAGACAGAGAAACACATTAAAGGAGAAGGGGAGGCAGAAAAAGTCGAGAGAAGAAAAGAAAAACATGGGTGAGAGAAATTGGTGCATAAAACTAAGTACAAATGAAGAAAAACAAGAGGATGGAAAACTCAGACGGAGAAAAAGAACCCACTCACTGAAAAGAGTGAAAGAAACAAGGCTCATGAACAGAAANTTAAGCTAGGGTAGAATTTTCCTATCACAAGCCATATACCCAGGAGTTGGAAAAATTCACAAGAGTCACCTAAATAAAAATCTATATACAAGGTATAACAGTGAGGGTTAGATGCTTCATTTAAAATAAAGCCATTTAGATGCTCAATACATAAGCTAAAAAGTTATTTTTTCCTATTCCTGGCCAGCTAGGATAAGCTGAGGAAAGGGCAAGAAATGAGACAGTAAGAGAGACAGAAAAGAGTGGGAAAGAAAGACAGAGAAACACATTAAAGGAGAAGGGGAGGCAGAAAAAGTCNAAATTAATTTAAACACTACTATATGTGGGCTATATGTCAAAGGTACAGTATTCATAATACACTTGGATTAGCCTTTATTGAAGTTATTAAAAATGTACCTATTATAATTCCATGCCAATCATGTGAAGCGTTTACCGTAGACATGACCTAGCCTGAGAGATACACAAAATTATATGTCACAGGCCATGATTACAATCTAAGTTTAAAAAAAAAACGTGGAATAGTAGTTATAAAAAAAGACAATATAGGGGCCAGCCCGTGGCTCACTCGGGAGAGTGCGGTGCTGATAACA
>NW_007737995.1:41384-41952 GCF_000696425.1 Galeopterus variegatus
TTGCACTTCAAAAATCCCCACCACCTTATCAGTAGTCAGTCATTTCTGGCTCAGTACTAGCACTGTATCCTGTACATACTCTTCCTATACAAATTACAACCACAGCTAACACTTACATAGAGCTTACTGTGTGCCAGACACTGACCTAGGGATTTTACATATATTAACTCACTGAACCCTCAATGGTTATTCTATGAGGTAGGTGCCATTATACCCATATTATTGATAAGGAAACCTAGGCACAGAAAGGTTATGAAACTCATCCAAGGTCAACATGGCTAGTAAGTAGCAGAACTGGGATCTGAAACCAGAGTTTGGATTCAGAGCCCAGGCTCTTTAACCACTAAGCTTCTGAATCTAACCACTACTTCTGAATTTTTATGAATTGCTGTCTCTCTCCACTAAACAGAGCTTCTGTATCTGGTTTGCCATGATTCACCTCATTTTCCCTAGAACCTGGCACAGTATCTCACACATGGGAATTACTCCAAAAATATTCACTGAATGGAGCCACTACCTAGTAAAATAATTTTAGACAAGTCACTTAACCTCTCTGGATTTCAGTTTC
>NW_007737995.1:43407-44693 GCF_000696425.1 Galeopterus variegatus
CACCATAAGCTTCTACCACTGCAGGGTAACATTTTCATTTGTGTTTGGGTTTCCCCTCCTCCTGCTGCCCTGTACATCTGAACAGAAGCCACCAGGATTCAGTAGAGAAGCTAGCTGAGCACTGCAGGGCTGCTGCACGGGGCGGCCTGAGGCTGGGAACTGCACAACTTCAGAGGAAACCATTCATACCACAATAGGAATATCTCCACTGAAGCCCGGCAGTGCAGTGGCCCTTCAAGCAAGGGTTAAGCTTCCTGTGAAAGGCCAACTAAGAAGGTGGTAGGGCCAAATGGAAGTGTTAGCAATCGGCTTGCCTTGAAGTTTAGACCCACAATTGGCTTGCCTTGAAGTTTAGACCCTGGGTAATTGATCCCAACCACTATAATTTCCCTAACTCTAGAGATTTGTGTTCTTAGCCCTGGTCTTATAACCTAAAGGTTCATAGTTTACTATTTTGAACCATGAGCTCAGTGTTACATACCAGTTCAACGATTCCTTCGTTAGCATTTTTAAATCTCTAAAAAGGCCCCAGAAAAGCTCCTACACTTTCTAGAATAGGTCTAGGGTAATTACAGGCTGGAGAAAACCTGTTGGGGGTCACTCTGTTCATAGCCTGCACTCCCAGGGCCATGTCAAATTACTATCATGACCAGAAGGTTAAGATACAACTAGAAGAAGGGCCGGCCCAGAGGCGCAGTGCTACAGTGCGCCGCTTGGGAAGCGTGGCAGTGCTCCCGCCGAGGGTTCGGATCCCACATACAGACCGGCCGCTCACTGGCTGAGTGAGGTGCGGGGGTAACACCGAAGGTTGCGATCCCATTGCCGGTCCCGGTCCGGTAGAGGCGCAACACTGAGGGTTGCGATCCGTTGCCGGTCACGAAAAAAAAAAAAAAAGATACAAGTAGAAGAAATGTCATTCCTGCTAACAAACTTTAAGGAAAAGGAGGTTCCAACAGCACTGACACATGATTGGCTAGCATAAAGAAATCATGTGGCAAAACAAAAAAGGATGGAACAACCTAGAAGAGTACTTTAAACTACGTTTCACTAAGCATTTCTATAAATTCCTTAAAAGAAAACATGGCCATAGTACATACTCTGTGACTAGCTTGCTCCTACTGCCTAACAGAAACTCTACTTAACGACACAAGAAACAGATATAAATTTCGACCATTTATATTGTATGCTCCCTGAGGACAGGCACTACACAATGCTCTGGTTATGATAAACGTTTAAAATAACAGTTAACTATTTAATTATCTAATTTAATGAGAACAATGAGTGGT
>NW_007737995.1:46751-47827 GCF_000696425.1 Galeopterus variegatus
TGAACTTTTTGAAGTACCCTCATACACCACTGAGGCAAAATAAATTAAAAGAAAAATACACAACGAAGTGGTTGAGCATTATCATTATGCCATAAAAAGTAATCAAAATATATAAAGCAACATATACGAACACATACTAGAATTTCTATATTTAAAATTTTCTCCTCTTTTAATAGAATTTTAGATTAGATATACTTACATATATTTCTGACACAAGATGGCTTTTCAGTGTCATGACACNTTTTTTTTTTTTTTGTCTTTTTCTGTGTCCAGCAACGGATCGCAACCCTCAGTGTCGCCCCGGACCGGGACCGGCAACGGAATCGCAACCCTCGGTGTTGCTCCCGCGCCTCACTCAGCCAGTGAGCAGTACCTCGATGGCAGAATCCAGAGCATCCCCTGAGGACTTAAATTTGGCACAGACTGTGACTGCTATAAGAGGAAAGCCCAAATACCCAGGAAAGTATCAAATAAAGATGTTTCTACAATGCACCTGAGTCAGAAAAATACTCTCCCTGCCCTTGCCATTTTCAGAAGACAGATTTAGACAGAATCAACACAATAGTCATGGGCCTTAAATTACTACTGTATTAAGGTACAAAAAGCTGATTTGATGATTTACGGACAACTGCAAATTCCATTTTGATATAATTCATACAGTACATGCAATTCAATTTTTCTGCCAAACTAAAGAACACACAGTATTTTACATACACATATTTCTCAAAATCTACATTTCCTTTGAATTAAAGTGCAATGTTCCCTAAGAGCAGCTCTCAAAATTCAATCATAAACCCCAAAACCCAGATTGCTAACATTCTCCTCCACAGAATCATGGACAGCTGANTTTAGATTAGATATACTTACATATATTTCTGACACAAGATGGCTTTTCAGTGTCATGACACCTAAAATGGAACCAACTGCTCTTACAAGAACCTGGCACTCTCAAACATGTCTTTTTCTTTGGATGAGATATAAACAATGATAGATTGATGGGGTGAGGAATTTTCAAATAAAGGAAACTATAGTGAATTATTTCACATATGGCACTGTTTTCTAACAATGCAACTATT
>NW_007737996.1:0-1343 GCF_000696425.1 Galeopterus variegatus
CTAAAATTTTGAATTATGAATCATTCTCCCATTTTCCAGTATTTTTATTTGAAGTTGATATAGTACATGCTGTTTAAAACATGAACCCGGTGTTAACAAACTTGCCTCTTCTTACTGATTGGATCATCATTGTGCATAAACCCTTTCTACACTTAGAAAAGTGCTGTTGATGAAAGAAGGAAGGCCAAATACAGAACTGGGCTGTTGATTAAAAAAGTTACTTTTAAAGCATAGTAGCAATGAATTGCTATGCTATTGTATTTTTCTCTACATGTGAGGTTGATTTCTGATCCAGGCTCATGTTTAAAACCAGTGGCAGTCTGTAAATGCAAAAAAATTAGTATCTTGTGATACTCTTTTAAATTACAAAAACTCATATTGTTGTAGAACAATGGATTAATTCAGAAAATGACTTTTAGTTTCTGTATGTTCCCTTATTTGTAAATTTTATAATTTGTCTTATCACTAGAGTTCTTTACTTTTCAAAATAATGAAGCATTGGATATTTTTATTTATAAATATTCTTCATAGCTCTCATTATTTCTTTACAATAAATGCTGTGGTGTTGATACATGGAGTGGAGCTAAATATCCATTTTTTGGAAAAGTTTTGATAATTGTCCTATTTATTCTCTCATGTAAAATCAGTATTAATATTAAGAGCTAATTTATATTAAGTATGTGTCAGGACCTGGGCTTTTTGTGGGTTATTCAATTTAATCCTCAAAATAACCTGTTATTAATATCCCCATCAGGAAACATCTGGGTGCCTACTGTGTGCAAAGCATTGTGCTAGGCTGGGGGACCATAGTAATGAGCAAAACAACCATTGTTGATGCCTATGTTGTAGAGGAAGACTGAGTGTTAACTGCTCCCAATCTATTTAATTGCGATTATGAGAAAGATTATGAAAGAGAAATTTGGTCTGCCCTGAAAGAATATCACATGAAATGAGGGGGGAGGGGTTGCAAGAAAGAAATTAACTTTGAAAAAACACCTTTGGAGCCTAGATTGAGTAGCCAAAGTAGAGGAAGGAAGTGTTTTAGGCAGAGGAGGCAGCATGCGTGACACGGCCTGGAGGTGGATAAAAGGTGGGCATATTTTAGGAGCTGAAATTAGACCAAGTGTGACTGGAATCCTGAGGTGTCTGGAGTAGACTGGCTTAAGATAAGGCTGGGGCTACATCCTACAGTGTCTTTCTGGCCATGTTAAGGATTTAGTTCTTTTTCTTAACAGCAATGGGAAGCTTTTAAAGTGTTTTTAGTGGTGGAGTCCCAAGAGGATTTATGTTTTAAAAGAACTCTTTATCTGCTATATGGAGAATGGGTTTGTAATGTATGAAAT
>NW_007737996.1:2496-9698 GCF_000696425.1 Galeopterus variegatus
GGGGAGGAAAGCAGAGATAAACTTGTATTTTAGAAATTTCTGTCCCTTTTTATCTGCCTTGTGATGCCAATGAAAGTAAGATGGCTATCTGGCATGTTCACAAGTTGGTTGTTAGAGAGGCTCCATGATTTTCAATTATTCATTTCCTTTAGACAGCTCCTTTAATAAGTTACCTACCTCCTATCTTTTTTCCCCTAAGACAGAGACAGCAAATTACATTTCTTAGAATTGTAGTTCTATAAAAGGCACACTTCATTTATTCTAAGTTTTGCTTTTAAATTTTAGTTTTAAGAAATAAACCTTTTAAAATTGGATACTAGAAAACGAAAATTGTACTTCTCTTCAGTAAGTTAAAAGTAATTTTTACTGAAAAATTCTAATACATAAACTAAGGGGCTAGTTTCCATTAGCATAGAACTCTTTTTCATTTGCCTTCTTCGAATCTTTTCATATATTTAGAAGGAAAAATAGAACGTTTGTAAAAATATTAATCTATCTCATAATGCTAGTTTCTACTTTCTAAATTGTATGAATCTTTTCTTATAGTGGGATCATGACACAGACTTCTCTGTTCAAATGATCATGCTGCTTTTCCCTTTGTACTTAGAGTTAAGTTTGAGTGAAACAAACGTGTAAAGATCACAAGTAGAGAGTTTGAGTTGTGTGGTCTTTAATAATTATGTACAAAAGTAAAATATAAAGTTATTTCAAGATACTACCTTGGGATGCTATTTTACAATATGAGCATTTGTACTTCTGTAAAATTTGGTTTTATTTCTAATCTTGAGATTATTTCATTACATAAACAAGGATTCATTATATAAACAAGTTGTAGTTCTTCACAGTATTACTATTTTAACAGAATATTTTTTTTCTTCTGCTTAAGGAAGAGAAAAAGGAGGTTTTTTTCTTTCATTCTTAAAATCAAAAACAAATGAAAGTAAGCCACTTTAAGCAGTTGCAGTGTTCTGAGGAAACAAAGGCTTTGGTGTACATGTTTCTGATAGTAGACAGTGTGACCATATCATGTATGCTTTCTTAATAATGTCTGACATTATCAGATTGATTAACTCAGCATGGGGTCTAATCAGATTTAACTATGGTTGGCAGCTGTACACTAGAAGAATAGTAATACGGTAGGGGAATAAAATCAGTTTTTTAATAAGCTGCGTTAGATACAAAACTAAAAATAAATCTAGTGTTCATTATTTCACAGTGACTTTGTAAAACTATTATATTCGCACAGTGGTCTTCTCAAATCCATGCTGACTTATATTTTCCAAGATTGGCTACTGCCAGAAAAGCTAGATGTGCTGATAATAAGATTTTCAATTGATAATTGATGGTGTGGGTTTCAGGCAGTTATGATTTCCTGCAGCTTCAAAGGTCAATGTTTGTATCTACTTATTGTGTTTACTATGTAGACTTCACAGACTATCCAACCATCTTAGAACTAGAGCCAAAATCATTGCTTGCTTTTCCTATTATCAACGTAAATTTTTCTCTAAGAAAAAAGTCATTGCAAAGTAATTGTTTCCCTCTTTGTTTTTTAAAAACATAATCATGAAAAGTTAATAAATGATATATAAGAAAGAGCCCTAAATTAGGGGGGGTGTGAACTAATTCTAATACTGTTATAAATTATAGCCTGAATCTTAAGATTTAATTAGATTAATTCACTAAATATTTAGTGAATGCTTGCTATGTGTAGGCTATTCTGTTCTCTGGGGCTATATTAGTGACCAAAACAGTAACGATATCAGTCCCATTCAAAGCATTATTTTGATGTGCTAAGAACCCCAATTGAGGATAACAGTCATTAATTACATATGCTTTGAAGACTAATTTCCAGACTACTGAGAAATAGCCATGACAAAAACACTCTAAATTTCTCAGTTGTATTACATAAAGTGTATGCACAGTATTTTTATATTCTCTGAAGTGTGACACCCACTTTTAGTCAGTGTTCTAAAGCTTTTGAGCTAATAAAACTATAAGTGAGTATTCAAATACTATCCAGTCAGGTGTTATCATTTGGAATTCAGATTACAAAATAGGTGATAAGTGAGTGGAAAAAGTATGCAAATGATATGGATCAATTTTCACCTTCTGGGGAGAGAATAACTATTTCAGAAAGTGGTTTCCAAATAAACCTGCATTAAAGTGTACTTAGATGCCTTGTATATTAACACATTATTGAGTTGTATGAGAAATAATTTTTACTAAATTTCTCATATTGTTTAAGTTTTCTAACTTAATTAGTACAGTGTCATGACTAGTTTGAATCCAGAAAATTAAATTAATTTAGCAAAAAGAAGCAGTTTTTATCATTTTAAGATACAGTAGCCCATAACAGGTCTTCATCATAAAACAATATAATTTCTAAAGGTTTGATAAGTCCCTCAATATATGAAACTAGATAGCTTACTCAACCTTGTTTAAACTATAATCTTGCATAAGAGTAAAAGTATTCTGGATTCAACAGGAGTTACTTTAAAGAGTTTTAAGTTCCAGTGAACAGAAGTTATAATAAATGTGTCTCGTTAGCTGTCACTGTAGCTTTATTTTAATGTATAATGTCTACGACATGTTGTAGGTATACAGAAGCATTTGTTGAGTTGAATTAAATGTATAGTTTTTAAATGTAGTTTTCAAAAGGTTTTGAGCAATTAATTGTGTAACTATACTAAATTATAAATAGTAACCAAATGATCAGTATTAATTAATGAAATCTGAAACCAATTTATAATGAAAAGAATTGATTTGTGATAGAATTCAGCAATAAATTTTGCAGGACTACACTGTGAAAACCTAAATTGCCAAAACCCCAGCAGTATAGAAACAGACATACCAAGTATTAGGTATGACTTATTGATAGTATTATTTAAACAAATATTCACATGTTCATTTTCTGATTTTTTGATAATGTGATAATTTTCTTAATATACTAAATTGTTATATTTTTACTTTTATTAGAATTTACATATACTTTGCTGATCAGGTCTTGAGTCATTGTGTAGTCTTCTAAGGGTAGGAGGTTGGATAGAATAATCTCACCATTTAACTTATTTTTTTATTATAAACAGTTTTGAAACAGCTGTCATTTTTTATAATTGTGTACCATTCTTTAATTTTCAGGTAATAAATTGAAAGATTTGGTTCAGTAGTTGATGTGTGATTTCAGGGAATGCTTACCTTGTTCTCTTCAGTACCACTGTCACTATTCACTAATGCTTAAAATCCCTTAATAGTAGACATTGTCTTTCATTCACCTGTTAAAAGGCTACAAATGCAAATAATTCTGGGAAGGAAAACACATTTGACTTACTACCACATTAAGGTTCAAAACACTAATACCAAATTCTTTTCTTAGAAGGCTTTGAAAGAGAAGACAACAGTGTGGTATAGGATGGGGCTTGTAGTAAAGGTAGGCTGTGGGTACCAAGGATGAATAACCTATTTTAAAATTTTTCCAAGGGCAATCCTTGTGTATAAACCCCTAAGGAGTTTTGGGAGGTGTTTTTATTGACCCTCTTATTTGCAGCTCTTTTGGTATTCAGATTTGCACACCTAAGTGTAGTTTGTTAATGTTGAGAGTTTTGATAGTGGTAATATTCTTTGGGAAACATAAATGTTGTATATATTGCCATAGTAGTCCCCCTACAGAGAAGTGTTGACATGGATCAGGATGACGTTGGTGCCACTTCAACTGGGAAGTTTTGAGGGATTATGAATAGGATTAGACATGGGCACACAATCTCTTTGATCCTTCTTTGTTCACATTTTGCACTCTTTGTTCCCGTCTGTAGTTGGCAATTGACAGTGTTGAGGTTGCTGTTTACTTGGGAAGCCTGTTGACCCAACAGCAGCCCTGATGACCCAGTTGTCTTATCCTCTCAGATATGGTCATCAGAAGTGGGGCCCTTTTTTAGTGGCACTTGCCATAATTTTCCCAATACAGTGCTTGGCACATAACCCACTGCTTGGGCTCAGTAAATATTTGTTAAGTAAAGGAATGAATACTGAAGACTAGTCTAGCTGTGTCTGCTTCTTACTCTCTTCTTTTTAATGATTCTGCTTTTCTACGATAATATTGCCTTTTCTCGTTTCACTTTCAGAATTTCCTGAGAGTATTTTAGTTTGTGCTACTATAACAGAATACCGTGGTCTGTGTGGCTTAAACAACAGACATTTATTTCTCACAGTTCTGAAGGTTGGCAAGTCCAAGATCAAGGTGCTAGCAGATCCTGTGTCTGGTGAGGATACTCTTCCTGGTTTGCAGATGGTGATCTTCTCATTGTATCCTTGCTTGGCCGAGAGAGAAAGACCTCCTGTCTCTTCCTCTTTTATAGTGGCATTAATCCCAAGGGCCCCACCATCACTATCTAATCTACTCTAATTACCTCTCAGTAGCTTCACCTCCAGTATAACATTGGAAATTTGGTTTCAACATAAAAATTTGGTGGTGCTGGGGAAGGTGACACAAACATTCAGTCTAGCAGAGGTTCTGCTCAGGTCGGTGAGTCAGCATCCAATTTGTGGTGACCAGAGGGCACAGTTCTCACACCAGCGACCACTGAGAACCCTGGTTTCTCTTCCGTTCAATCTTTAGTGGATTACCTTTGATTAGGGTGTAGAGTCCTATTCTAATTAGCTCTGGCTTAGGTGAATGGCTTGCCTGACCCAGAGCTTAAGGAATCAATCACTTATGGGTGGGCAGGGCTTACTCTGATTGGTTTTTGGTAGAATTTAAATGGAAAGATGTAATATTAAAGAGAAGCTGTAATATTTTAGTGAATTATATGTGACTTTAAAAATGTAATAAGCTCTTGATTGGGCTTATTTGTGCTCATAAAATATTCGGACAGTTTATCAAGAGCGTTCGCTAAAATAGTGTAAGGTGATTTTATTCTTTTCCAATGCTTTGATTAATTCTTGGTAAAGAATCTTTGTTTGGACTGACTGGATATTTGGTTATATATTAAGGAATTGTTTGTGCGTGTGTGATGAGCAAAAAGCAGTTGGACACTTTGCCACTTCCAGATATAATTTTTCAAATGTGATGTTTGAATAGGAAGTAGCAAACAAAAGCAAATCAGGAGGAAATACTGTTAAAAATGTCACTTTAAAATACCATGCCATGTTATCATAAAAAAAATTAGGATGCATTTCCAGATCCTTGCTACACTTAAAACTTCTTTTTTGATTACTTTTGTGCTTCTCCTTTTTATAGTTTTCAATATACTTATACACATTAGGTGAGTACTAGAAATTTTAAATATTTGCTATTTAGTTTTAAAATGTCCAAGTGTTTCTTACTATTTAGAAATTGTAAAAGAATGGTGCCTGCCAGTGACATTACATTAAAGGCTTTCACTATCAATTGTAATAGGCAGTTTAATTTTAAATTTCTATTGTAGGAAGAGAATAGTTCTGTAAAAGTGATTTTTTTTTAATGTGATGTAATTTTTCTTTAAAATACAGTCATACTTTTGCATAAAGGATTGACAGACTATTTAAAATTGTAGGTATGTGTGGGTTAAAATTATTTCTCTCAAGGGGTGTGTGTGTGTGTGTTCAAAATTGACTAAAGAGGACTCCATTAAAACATTCCTAAGGGAAAATTTAGGTTACCAAATGGCACATATAAAAGATATTTTGGGTCAGTAATTAAAACACCCAATGTGGTTTTGAAAAATGGCTTCTTAGAATATATGAATAGGAATTATTTGTCACAACAAAATCCAAATATGTGTTTATCCTGCTGAGCAGTTAGACTGGTAACTATAAGGTGGCAGCTGCTGTATCTTGTGTCTTGTTAGGTCAGTAAAACAAATGAGGGGGCACTTAAAACAGATTGTGAGCAATTCTTGAAGTCAGGCTAGATGGGGCCCAACGTTTGCTATCTCTACTAGCCTGGAATAGTGTTTCTCAGTGTTTAGTGTAGGTAATAATCACCTGGAGATATTGTTAAAAATGCAGACCTTGTTTTAGTAGGTCTAGGATGGGGCCTAAGATTTTGCATCTCGAGCAAATTCCTAGATGGTGCCAGTGTAGGTCTGAGGACCACTTTTTGAATAGCAAAGGACTAGATTAGCATAGCAGATGCAACCCTGCACATGCAGGGCTTTAATTTTACCCCCACTTACTCCCTGGGGTGGGAGTTTTTATGCAGTATACAAATTCACAGTGTACTGGTTAATCCTGACTTTGTTTAACCTCTGGGTCCAAAAGTATAGAATAGTATGAAAAAACATTTAAAATTGTTATAGTGATAAAATCAACTGCTTGAAAAGTTTATAAGCAAAGCAAGAAATTTTTACCTAACTCCTTATATGTTGTAATGGACTTTTCCCCACAATTTTAGCATACTTTTAAAAAAATGAATTTTGTCTCTGTTAACTCAGTTTGAGATAGGAGGTACTCAGTTTCTCGGGTTTGGGTTTCAAGACACTCGTCTGAGTTTCAAGTCACTCCCCAAGGTCTCAAGCCCTTCCTCTGGGCCCTCCCTTGGAGGAGAGTTTCTGTTGCTAATTGCGCTTATTTTCAGCATCAACACAGGGAAATTGAGACCACAAGGGGAAGATTTGTATCACTCCAATGGCTGAACATGCCCAATAAAAAGGAGTTGTAGAACCCCAGTGGCTGAGCATGCTCACTAGAGGGGAGTTTATCCTTTGAATGACCTTCCACTGGAGGGGCTCGAGAACCCCTATAATACTCTGGGTGTATTTGATGCATATGATGAAATTTAACCAATAAGCATGCTCTAAAAGATACCATCTGAGCATGTACAAGACTATGTTACATAACTGGGAACCACCCCCTTAGTGAAATGTTCATGAGATATCATGAATTTGTATTAGATAGTGAAACTATGAAAGTTGGATCCTGGCAGAAGGTGAAGCTGTTGCTCACTCTCTTTTGGGCCAGCCCACACTTTGCCTAAGGTGTGTATTTCTTTCTTTTTGTATCACACTTGCCTTTTGCAGGCTGCTGTTCACTCTGGGGTCAGCCTGCTCTTTGTAAATGCGTATTTCTTATTTTTGTATTAAACTTGCTGCTGTTGGTTGCTTGCTTTCCTGGGGCCAACCCACACATTGCTGGGTAAGGTGTGTATACTTTGCTTTTGTGTTAAACTTATTTCTTTTTTTTTTTTTTTTGTCTTTTGTCTTTTTCCGTGTCCGGCAACGGATCGCAAC
>NW_007737996.1:10631-12680 GCF_000696425.1 Galeopterus variegatus
GGCGGGAGTGCCGCCGTGCTTCCCAAGCGGCGCACTATCCAGTGCGCCACCGGGCTGGCCCGTGTTAAACTTATTTCTAATGGGCAGTTGCTCACTCTCTTGAGCCAGCCTACACTTCGTACTAAACATTAAGTGTGAATTTCTTACTTTTGTGTTAAACTTGGTGCAGGCCCTGCTCAGTCTCTGGAGCTAGGCTGTACTTTCTTTGTGAAGCCTACCTATACTGTTTATCTGTTACATTAAACCTGTTTTCACTTTGTACAGTGACTTTTTTGAAGTCTTTCCTGTGGTGGAGTCAAGAACCTGCTAGAAGACGAGGTGGGTTGAGGCCAGCTACTAGGCCTTCCTATACCTTCTCTTCCGATATCAGCTTAAATAAAATTCAGAGACCATATATAAACAACACACTATTGACTGTGTTAACTTGCAAAATAACCATCTCCACAGGTTAGCAGTCTAGGGTAGTGGTTCCTAAATTTGTAGTATCAGGCAAAATGAGAAAAATAAGATAACGCAGTGAGGTTTTTATATTTATCAATTTTTTCTATTTAAGGGGCTGTTCTTTATTCATCATTATTTTTGGTGTTAAAGTGTCTTAAACAATGTTAATAATATATGAGAAATATACTTGTGTGTGTGTGTGTCTGTGTGAATGCCTGTGCTACTCTTATTACTGACCTTATTTTTTCAAAAAAAGAAATGACTTCTTTTCCTGGTCCTTAAGAAAGAAGAAGGCTAATGCTGAGCCTGGGAAAATTTGGAAGTAGAATGGTAGCATTCTTTTACTTCTCTTACCTTTCAGAGCCCCTCTGACCTGTGTCCTAGGTGCCTCATAGATAGTTACCCACAATGCTCTTTATTGAAATACTTCATGAAAATTCACCTCCTCCTGGGAGCATTCCAGGCCTTTGGAATAATCTCCTGCTAGCTAGAGTAGCATAATTGTTAAGAGCTTAAACTAGACGATCCTAGCTCTGCCACTTAATGGCTATGTGGCCATTACATAATCTATTTGTGACTCTTTACTTTCACATTTAAAATTAGGATAATTGTACATCCCTCATGTACTTGTAATTATTAAACATTTGGCACAGTGCCAGTTACATAATAAGTTTTCAGCTGCTTCATCATCTTCATTCTAATTTCTCTCGTGTGGAAAGCCACAAATTAAACTAAATAAAAATTCACACCCCCATCTCAATTTGTTTCAGTCTCTCTCTATTTGATGAGCTTTTCAGATGATTCTTATATTTAATACATCTAGGAACCATTACCCTAAAGATCCTCTTGAGGTGAACTTCATCCAGGACTTGCCAAAGCCACTAACCATTGATTATATGGACCCAAACATGAAGGGGCAGAGATCTTGTTCATTTTGTCTAACGCTATATATCTCAAATGCCTAACAGTATCTGGCAAGGAGGAGACATTCAGCAAATAGTTGCTAAATGTGTGGCCAAACCTCATAGTTTTATGAGATAACATGGTCTTAACTTAAAAAAAAATAGGAGCAAACATTGCTTCTAGATATGTACAGAGACCTTAATGGGGAATTCACTGAAGTGTAAGAATTAATCATCTATGAGTATTCTTCCTATGACTTATTAGAAAAAGATCAAATGAGCTATATTAAAATCATAATATACATATTTAACTCTAGAGGAAGACAACTATAGCAGGCTTTTCTCCCTTTATTTTGGCTTTACAGTGATCTTTTTTTCCTTTTATTTAGAAATAAAGTAGGAAATGTATCTTTCATTTTCTTATGCTTTAGTATAAATCTCCTTTTTAAAATTCAACTTTAGAAGTCATACAATAATGTTTCTTTTGAATTGAGAAACACAGTTCTTAGGCAGTGAGTATGCTTGAATAATTTATTAAGACACTGAATAAAAATACCAAGAACCTAGTAGTTCCAGAAGAATAATTGCATAGTGATCTTATTTCTGAGCGAAGCACTTTTAACTGGATGTTTTTAGAAGAACAAATTTTTTTTTTTTCCTTTTTTGTCTTTTTTACTGACCAGCAACGGGATTGCAACCCTCGGTG
>NW_007737996.1:12828-47820 GCF_000696425.1 Galeopterus variegatus
TTCATCATTATTTGCTCTGAAGATTTGTTATGACCAAAAATATAACAAGGCAGGTAATTATTGTCTCAGTCTAAAAATTACTATCTAAAGCTAGTCACTCTGCTTAATTGACTTCATTCTTTCCAACTGCCTGAGACTTAAGTATAAAGTCACTTCTCCCTGCTTTCTTTTCTCTCTTTTCCACTCAAATATATGTCAGTCTCTACAGTTTTAAAAAAATAAATTCATCTTATAAATATATTTACACTTAATAGCCATTTCTCCTTTCTTTTGTTGTTATTGCCATTTAAAAAAAAATCTTTAGTTCTTTTCAGATTCATCCACTGTGAAACGGATTCCACAAATCAGCTGAATCTGCTCTCTCAAGGTCTGTCAGTGATCTCCTCCATACTAAATCCTAGTGTCCGCCTTTGCTCTCTGAAGTAACCCCTTTTCTTGGTTTCTGTAGTGTACTCTTCCTCTCTGCTTTCTGATTCTTTTTTTCTTTTTTCTGTCTTTGCTGGTTTCTTTTCACACCTGAAAGTGTTTTCTAAAGCTGAGGCCTTAATCCTCTATTTCTCTTTGTTTTAGGGTTGCGCATTCTGCTAAAGAGTCCTCAAGTGATGTGAAGGTGAATGGGTCAAGTAGGGACATAAGTCATAAGTGAACAGATAATCTGTCCAAAGGAGATTCTACTGTTAGGCTTCAGCTTACTATCATGTGGGGGGAAAAAGGTTTATTTTTATTAGTTTTCTAATTAATCAAAAGAAGTGTGGGAAGTCTAAATTTTTATGTGCAATATCCCAGATTTTGAACATTGGCAGCCAATTGAAGTTTGAGAATACCCAAAAGGAGAGGGGTTTTGAAGCAATATTCTGATTGAAAGGGGGTTTATGTAGCTTGTATATTGTATATACAGCCTGTTAAAAGTTATAGGCCATTGTTTTGGACTAAGTTCCTGCACTAGGCTCCAAAAGACCAGACTGGAAATAAAAATGGAGTCACCCCTGCTAAGTTCCACCTCACCAAATCTAAACTCAGTTGTGGTCTGACCTTATGAAAAATCGGGAGAGAGAGATTATAGCCAATTCCCCCAAACAGGCCAGTTTAAATCTTCAATAGGCATCATAATGAAGTCCCTCTGCCTTAATCCTTACACAAAAAAGAGCCTGAAGTAACCTGATCTTAAATAATCAATTATTTTTCTATTCTTCTCTCTCCCTGTCCCCACCTTACAAAGAAAGTAACTTTGAAACGACCTATCCATTTTTTGTTCTTTGTTTCTGCTTTCTTCAGCCTTTTTTGTCTATAAACCAATCTCCTCTGCATGGCTCATTGGAATATTTATTCTATTTTATGAAATGAATTGTTGCCTGATTCTAGAGTTGCAATAAAGCCAATTGAGATCTTTAGATTAGTTGTAATTTTGTCTTTTGATAAGCCTTTGGGTTTGTAGTCTACATTATAATGTGCACCAGTTGTACTTCCATAAAGAGTGGTCCCGGGGATTTCACAGCAAGTGCAAGTGCACGTGTTGTTAACTTGCATGTGTATTGTTTGGGAATGCAATGGAGGAAAGGTCAATGAATCTGACTGGAGTAAATGCACCCCAAGCCACCCTTTCCTGCCACAACTATTGTAAGTGAATTCTTTTTTTTTTTTTTTTTTTGGTAAACATTGCAATCTAAACAAACCATGAGTATGGGCCTCTAATTTGTGATTTCTGCTCTTAATATTGGAGAACTCATATATTCTTACAGTTTCAAAGATTTCTTAAAAAAAAGATGTAGAGAGCCAAATTCTGGTTCCCTTTCAAGAAGTTTTTATCTTTTTAAGAGCAGCTTAAGTTTACAGAAAAATTAAGCGAAAGTAGAGATTTATATATACCACTCCCACCCATTCTTCTCAGCACCTCTCCCCACCCCCCCACCCCCCGATTCCCTTATTATTAACATCTTGCATTAGTGTGGTACATTTTTACAATTGATCTACCCATATTGTTACATTATTATTAACCAAAGTCTGTAGTTTACATTAGAATTCACTGTTTGTGTTGTACATTCTATGGGTTTGACAAAGGTATAATGGCGTGTATCCACCATTACAGTATCATGAAGAATTATAGTTTCACTGCCCTAAAAATCCTCTGTGCTCCACCTATTCCTCCTTCCCTCCCCCAGCCCCTGGCAACCACTGATCTTTTTACTGTCTGCATAGTTTTTGTCCTTTCCACAATCTCATTATAGTTGGAAGCATACAGTATGTAGTCTTTTCAGACTTTTAATACTCTTTTTCAGTAGATAGAATTTTACTTCACTGTGAAGGATCTGCCTGTAGTTAAATTCCTCCAAAATTCTATTGTTGATGTTGGATGCTTTTAATTTCTTTGACTTGGCAATATGCATTTAAGATTCCTCCATGCCTTTTAATGGCCTGACAGTGCATTTCTTTTTATTGCTGAATAATATTTCATTGTATGGATGTACCATGGTTTGTTTATTTATTCACCTGCTGAAGGACAAACATCTCAGTTATTTTCAAGTTTTGACAATTCTGAATAAAACTTGCTGTAAACATTTATGTGCAGGTTTTCATGTGAACACAATTTTCAACTTTTGGGGTAAACACCAAGGACCATGATTGCTGGATTGCATGAGTACATTTAGTTTTCTAAGAAACTGCCATACTGTTTTCCAAAGTGGTCGTACCTTTTTGCATTCCCACCAACAATAAATGAGAGTTCTTATTGCTTATCGTACTTCTTAAAAATCAGTGCATAAGCTATTTGTCTGTAAAGAAGGACCATTTGTTTGTCACATATGGAGCAAAAGTTCCCTCCCCCCCATCCCCCAGGTCCTGCCTTAGTTTGTTGGTTGTATTTTAATATTCTTTTTCAGTGGATAGAGCTTTTTTTATTTTTTATTTTTGGGGAGGGGGGTAGCTGGCCAGTATGGGGATATGAACCCTTGACCTTGGTGTTACAAGGTGGCTCTCTAACTCAGTAGATAAAGTTTTACTTCACTGTGAAGGATCTGCCTGTAGTTAAATTCCTCCAAAATTCTATTGCTGATGTTGGATGCTTTTAACTCATGATTGTAACAGTAATTAAAAATTATTTTCTAAATTTTAATAAATTCATATGCTGCATTCAACACCACCACATAGAACACAATTCACATTCTGCCATATTTGTTACATAACAGTAAAACCTCTCACTAGTCAATTTTGCGTGCAAGCATAATTTACTTAAGTGTGTAAAACAACTACAAAGACTTTGAGTGTGTTCAGCTGAGTTATTTTTAGGTTCATGCAATATATTTTGTCAATGTAATTTTCAGATTACTTATCTAAACATTCAAAAGAAAGACAATGAAATCTTTAATGTTGTCAGTGCAAGGCTCACTTGTCCCCTCTTTACACCTGTACCTAGGAATTCCCAGACTGTACCGCAGAAGTGAATTAATTTAATTATAGACTCAGGAGCTAGAGGGACTCTCAAGGTGCTTTTTAGTTCAGTGCATAAGCCTGACCCAATTTACGTCACATCTAACACAGGATGCTTGCCCATATCTTCCTGAATTCCAGATATTCTGTGCTTAATGAAGCAGAAAAGTTCCCAGATTTTTCCTTTTCTAATATATTCTTCCTTAGGCCAAACCAAACTTCTTCATGTGGAGTTAGTAAATCATTTCTCTGTGTTCTTTTGTTTTGCAAACACACATGAGGACTTCTCTTAAAATAATCCCTTACACACACATCAATAGGTTCCTTTCTTCCCCCTTGCTTTAGTGTCACTATTCTTTTTTTTTGGCAGCTGGTTGGAATAGGGTATGTCACTGTTTTTAAATATGCCTTTGTGTTTCTGGCTTTTTCTTTTACTCTTGAACCTACATACTTGTACCTTTCTATATAATTCAATTAACACTTACAAAGCACCTACTATGTGCCAAACATTTTGTTAAGATCTGAGAATCCCTTCAAGGAACTATCAAAGACAGGGGTTGACAAACTTTTTCTGTAAAGGACTGAATATTTTAGGCTTTGGGGGCTATACAGTCTCTGTCACAACTACTCAACTCTTCTGTTCTAGTGTGTACACAGCCATAGACAATATGTGAACAAATTGGAGTGGCTGTGTTCCAATAAAACTTTATTTACAGAAGTAGATGGTGAACCCCTGATGGAGGAGATCACTGAGACTTCTAAAACAAACTAGAATATAATGTAAAGAGTGCGCATTAGTATTATAAATGTGGTAAGTGACTGTATTAGCAATATGAACAACTTGCTACTGGAATACAGCATAGGGAGTAATTCATTTTGCCTAGGGGAGCTGAACAAGTTTTCTTGGGCCGGCCCGGTGGCGCACTATGCTAGTGCACTGCTTGGGAAGCGCGGGGGCGCTCCCGCCGAGGTTTCGGATCCCACATACAGACCGGTTCCCACTCACTGGCTGAGCGAGGCGCGGGGGCAACACCGAGGGTTGCGATCCCGTTGCCGGTCCTGGTCCGGTACGGGGGCAACACTATATTGTTATATTTTCAAGGGACTGGTTCCCTGATTGTGAATTAAACCTGGGCCAATGGTGGTGAAAGCACAGAATTTAAGAGCAGGTTGGAGTGCCTGTATTGTTTTACATACCATCAAATAGTCATATCGTTGCAAGATAAAAAAAAAATAAATAAATAAACCTGGGCCATGGTGGTGAAAGCACAGAACTTAAAGAGCAGGTTGGAGTGCCTGTATTGTTTTACATACCATCAAATAGTCATATCGTTGCAAGAATGTTATTTATGAACGATCACATGTAGTTTTTGTTAAAAGGATTTTAAAGTTAAACTATGAAGTATGTAAAAAATAAACATTTTTATTTACTTAATGAATTAGGTAGTTATAATTAGGTATATGTAAACAGAAGTGGACATATTAATACTCTCCAACTTAAGCAGTGATTCACAATTTGGAAAGTTTTATAGCAGGACAAAATTAGTTTGGTTTTGAAAATGCTTAGTATTAAATACTTGTAAATTTCTACCGAGTTACTAATCAAGTAGCCCCCTTTGGGGAAGTCAGAGTTTTTGGAACCTTAGCCTTGTGTTTTTATAAACTCCCCAAAATACTGTAATAATAAGTGGCCTTGTGATGAATAGTGGAATGTTCATAGGTGTTAGAATCAGCTATATCTGGCTTTAGATCCTAGCTCCATTACCTGTTAATTGTGTCTACTTAAGAAGGACAAAATGCAAAATGCAACGGATGCCTTTGTTTTAGAACTGTCAGGATTAGTGAGATGAAACATGTGAAGTACCTAGAGCAATGCTAGGCATTCGGGTATTAGTTTCCTTCCCTTATAAGAACCTATCTAGTTTTTATTACTTCAGAATAACAGATGCCAATTCTCCTATCATTTTCCCATTACCTGTGGTTTATTCATATTACCATGATTATCTTTTACTGTGAAAAATCTATTGCATACTATTTTGGATTAATAAAATTAAAAGATGACTTAACACAAAGATGAGGATATGGTTTTTATACTAATAAAAATGGTAAAGTAATAAAATGGTTTTGCTATTATTGACAGTCATAAATTTTTTTGTTTGTTTGGGTTGGCTGGTACAGGGACCGAACCCTGGACCTTGGTGTTATCAGTACCACACTCTAACCAATGGAGCTAACCAGCCAGCCCCCATAAAATTTTTTTACCATGCCTTGTGTAAAAAATACAACAAACAGTTTAGTTTTTATCATTTGAGTATAGACATTCCTATTAGAAACTTGACATCTTTTAGTCTCAAAATTTACTCTTACTTGGATAGATCACAAGTTTAGCTGAGGATAGTGAACACAGTTATGATAGCTTGGGTGCTAGGTATTATTTCAGATTTCTCATTCACTCATTGGCAGCTGTGTTATTAGCACTGTACTAGGGCTGGAGCTATAATGGTGAAGAAATGTATCAGTTATTTATTGCTGCATAACAAATTGCACCCAAAATCGTAATGACTGAAACATTTGTTATCTCATAGTTTCTGTGGGTTAGATACTTGGGTATGGCTTAGCTAGGCTATTCTAACTTGGGTGGTCTCTTATGAGATTGCTGTTAAGATGTCTGCTGACATCTTTTACAATGTATATGTATATCAAACATCATGTTGTACATCTTGAATGTATATACAATTTTTATTTGTCAATTTTACCTTACTAAAGCTATGGGGGGAAAATGTCTGCTGAATAACAGTCTGCAGTCATCCAAAGGCTTGACTGAGGCTGGAGGATCTACTTTCAAGGTGGCTCAGTGATATGCTTGGTAAGTTGGTGGTGGTGGTTGGCAGGAGGCCTCATTTTTTCTGCATGTGGGCCTCTCCACAGGTTGCTTTAGTACCCTCCTGACATGGTGGTTGGCTTCTCCCAGAGCAATCAGTTAGGAGGAAGATAGGGGAAGGTAGAGAGGTGGAGATGAGGATAGGAGAGGGGGAGGCACAGAAGCTATCTAAAAAGAATACCCTCAAAAGTCACATGCCATCAATTCTATCACATTCTTATAAGTACCATGCGCTAACCGATTGCACCACTGGAGCTCCAATTCTATCACATTCTTTTTGTCAGAAGCAAATCACTAAATCTGGCTCATATGCAGCAGGAGGGGAATTAGACTCTACCTTTTGAAGAAAGTTGTATCAAATAATTCTTGGATATATCATATTTTAAATTCATTACAATAAAACATTTTCCCTTCCTGATATTCAGTTTCATAGGTAACTTGAGACTATAGTTACATTGATAACTAATTCAGTTAAATACCAAAATCCAATGAGAAAGTGTTGCAAAAGCAATATGCGCAAAAGGCATGCTCTTTTTTGACAACGGTGCTCCTAATTTGCGGCATTTTTGAGTTAGATGTCCTACTATCTTCTCAAATTCAAAAGATCTATAACCCTACTCACCAACCACATCCCCAAACCAGTGTTCTAACTTCCTGCTTGTTATTGTTACGGTTTTTCTGCCAGTCACTTTGATTTGAGGCTGAACCATCTTTTAAACACCACACTGTAAGCAGTCCTCTGGAATGGCTCATATCCATCTTTTCAGTTTCTACTTCTTGAGTCCTAATTCTTTCCCCCTCCCAACTGCCCTTTTACCCAGAGGATGAATTCTTATCTCCTCAACTATTTAAGGTTCTGAAATCTGTTCCTAGCTTTACCCTCTAGATTTTTCTTTTTCTTTTTTAAAAAGAAGACCTACTTCATGAGTCCTTCTCACTGAAAATGGAAGGATTCATCCAAAGGGAGATGTTAGTAAATGCTCACAATATATTTCTTTCTTTTTTTTTTTTTGTCTTTTGTCTTTTTTCCGTGTCCGGCAACGGATCACAACCCTCAGTGTTGCCCCTGTGCTGGACTGGGGACCGGTAACGGGACCGCAACCCTCGGTGTTGCTCCCGTGCCTCGCTCAGCCAGTGAGCTGGAACCGGTCTGTATGTGGGATCTGAACCCTCGGGCGGGAGTGCCGCCGCGCTTCCCAAGCGGCGCACTTATCCAGTGCGCCACTGGGCCGGCCCTCACAATATATTTCTGAAGTCTTTTTTTTATGGAATTAAAAAATAAAGTGCTATTATGAGAGCTAAAGGTAGAGAACTTTCTCTTAGACCTAAATGCAGAGAGGGAAAAGATAATATCAGGCTTACTCCATTGTGGAGAAACTACTGGAGGAGAATAGGAAATGAAGAGGAAAGAGACAAGATCTCTTTGGATGAGGCAGAGGGGAGAAGGATTCAAGTTGAAGGATCAACTTTCATTTGACAGAATGAGTGTGAAAGCATGTAAAACAGTGTGAAGCATGAGTAAGGGTAAGAGTGATGATGCTATTATTCCTAGACTGCATAGCATGATTCTTAGTAGGAGAGAGTTTAGTTCTGTACTGTGAGTGGATAATAAAAGATGGAAAACTAATCAGAAAGACTTGGGTTGCCGATATTTCCTTGTGCAGCCTTAGTCAAATTGCTTATGTTCTCTGCATTTTTGTTTCTTAATCTGGGAAAAGAAATGAGTTGGACTAGATTATTTCCAAGGCTAACATATTATACCTTTGGAAAGGAACTTAGATATATTGAAACAATTTGAATTTATTTAGGCTTTTAAAAACAAATTTCCCTCCTATTTTTTGTTTCAAAAAGATGATTCCAAGTTTCTCTAGTGTTTTTAATTTTTAAAAAAGGACAGAGCTAAACATTTATTAAATAACAATCTGCCTATATACATTGTCTTATAATTTCTCCTTGCATAGTTTTGAGTATTATTTTAAGATTGCATCTTTTACACTTGTTCCAGTTGCTTAAAAATATTTTTATGAGGAAGGAGTGTGTTTGTGTACATTTTAAGAAGGCAGTGTACATTAAATTGAGAGAAATTGATAGTCTTAATTTATAGGGAATAAAGGATTTACAAACCATGACTTATTTTAAACTGTAAACTAAAATTATTTTGTAATTAATCTAAATTGACCATGTTAACCAATACTGATTAAAACCTACTTTTATAAAGTTTTTAATCTTCCAAAGTAAACAGGAATAAATTGGGTTTATTGTTTTTCTTGATCTTCCCTGCCATAGTCCTGATGATCTCTTTGGCCTGAAGTGGACCTCATTGTTCTGCTAAAACTTACATTCTTAGCAAGAAGAGTTGCAGGTGAATACAGTCTCCTTAAATGTTTTAATCTTTACCTTTGTAGAAATGTTTGTGTGTTGACCTTGATAATACCCTATAATTCTCTTTATTTTATAGCTAATGTCTATATGGTGCTGACCATGTGCCAAATACTATTCTGAGCTCTTTTATGAGTATTAACACATTTAATTCTCACAACAACCCTGCAACCAATAATTATCCTTCCCCCCTTTTTCCTTTTTTTTTTTTTATTTACAGGTTGTCCTTCTTTGTCGTCGAGGTTCATAGCTAGGTCGTAGAACATGGCTGAGTTCCTCAGATCTGGCCAGCACTGGTGGCTTGTTCCCAGTGATGGGCTCAGAGAGTAGTTTTCTTTCAAGAAGCAGACTTATCAAACACCTATAACAACAGCCATATGTGAAAGTCTTTTCTCTGGGGAAAAACCAGGTTTTATCTGGGTTGTCATAGTGCCTAATACAGAGGTACCCAATGCAGAAACCTGGGGGTCGTCATAGCCGTCTTTCTCCCATTAATTCTTCAAATCTGTTAAGCACTACTGTTATTTCTCCCAACACAGTGTTTCACTTTATCAGTCCCTTCTTCTATGTGCCCATTGTCAGAGTTCAAGTTGTTGTCTCCAGCTTGACCTGTTTAAATGATAGTGCCACACTGTTGTTCTTCATGCCTATTAGATATTACTCCACCAATTATTCGCAAGATAAAGCCTTGAATAGCTTTTTTAAAAATGGCTTTATTAAGATATAATTCTGTTCAGGGAGGTTACATGTTTTCCCTGAGTTCAGCCAGGGACTCGTATCACAGAACATCCCTTTCTGGTTGTTCCTCTGAAGGCACAGCCTTGGACATAGGTATAGTCTTCTGTGGTGGTTTTAGCTGGTTTTACCTGGTTTGTTTCTCTTTGACTATTTTCCCCCTGATCTCCTGTTAAGCTTGTGATGAGTCTGTGTCATCACAGACTGTGTCATATGATAATTAGTTTTATACTCAGCTGTTGCCCTCTGCTAATTCCTAAATGTATTCGTTTCCTAGAGCTGCTGTAACAAATTACCACAAACCAGGTGGCTTGAAAACATCAGAAATTTGTCTCACAGTTCTGAAGGCTACAAGTCCAGAAATTAAGGTGTCGGCAGGGCCACTGTCCCTCTAAAACCTGTAGGGAAGAATCCTTCCTTACCTCTACTGATTTCTGGTGTTTGTTGGCAATTCTTGGCATTCCTTGACTTATAGAAGCATCACTTTTATCTCTGCCTCTGTATTCACATGGCATCTTTCCTCTGTGTGTGCATGTTCAAATTTCCCCCCCTTTTTTATAAGGACATTAGTCATATTGAATTAGGGCCCACTCCGATGACCTTAACTTTCACTGATTACATTTGCAGTAACCCTATTTGCAAATAAGGTCACATTCACAGATTTGGGAGGTGGGATTTTTAGGATTCCAGCTTTTGGAAGGACACAATTCAATCCACAACATTGGTTGACTGCTCTTGTTTTCAGTAATGCTCTGGGGCATATATTGCTCCACAGTCTGATCCAGACAGAGTCTGGCTTCTTGGCAAGAGTAGGATGAGGCTTGCTTAGATCCCCCTCCTAGTACTTTGAACTGTGGATCAGGAGCTGGGGAGTGATGTGAAGCTTGCTCTTCTCCATCTGTCTTTATGTTTGTGTGGAGGGGATAGGAACTGATCTTGTCATCCAGCCCAGTGGATCTAGTAGTTGGAATCAGGAGTGGCAAAACAGCTAGCTGCTATTACCTGCTTGGTCTAGGTCTTCGGCAGCATGGAGCTGTGGGAAGTGATATCTACTGATGTTCACCAGCTTCTGGGTCCACCAGCAATAGCTCTTCCACTCCAGGGATCTGTAGGAGATGAGAAGTGCCACTCAACTAATGAGCCCACTAGAACAGCTCTTCCATGACACAGAGTTGTTTGGGGATGGGTGCAGCCGCTAGCTTGAATGCCATGGCTTCCCACTGTATTACTGAGTTTTTGTAGATTTTGTTGAAAAATTGTTTTGTAATTTGTTGCAAGCCTTTTGGTCAATCTCTAGGGACTGAATCATTGTCTTTACTAATTTTTGCTAGCTTAATAAATGTTGGGGGGGCGGATTTCTCTAAGCTTCTTATACTGCCATTCTAGAAGTCCTGCCCCTTTGAATAGGTTTTACAACATCACCATCAAGGGTAGGGATTGGGATGACATATAACTCTTCAGGGATTTAGGCCATAGGAGAATGACTTCCATTAGTACTGATGTTATTTTTCAACATATTCAACTATTGAGAAGTTTTACAATCCTATGTTGTAAAGATTGAAATTATTTGATAGCCTGCTTTTTGTACCCACACACAAAACACAGAAGAAAAACAAAATAAATGTTTAGAGAAGAATGTTAATTTCAATAAGTAAAGTTACTCTTGAAATATTTAATATTACATTGTATAAGCTAATTCTTCATTTAGCTGGAAGTTTTCATAATGAACTTATAGCACATATTTTTCATGGGTATTTGATGTAAATGTCACCATCTGGGCTGCAACTTTTCTATTTTATTTAGTTAAAGAGCTGGCAAGATTATCTTGAAAACTTTTTTAAAACTCTAAATGTATTTAGGTAAAGTCAGTATTTTTGAAGTTATTGGTTTTATCCAAGGTGAGTACTGTAGTTAGAGATGTCTAAAACTGGAAGCTATTAGAAATCTCTATTATAATTTCTCTCAGACTGAAGTGCTCTATTTTAGACAGAATCACTCTGTGACTTCATCCTTACGAAGAATAACTGCAAGTAAAGCTTTGTAGACTATATTTTTATTATATAGGACAGTAACTACATCTCTGTATATGTTCACTTATTACTAATGCTTTTTTTAGGATTTTAGAGATGGTTTGAATCTTAGATTTATTTAGTTCAACCCCATAGTTTTTATGAAATACTTGAGTCCATAGAGGTTGTTTAACTTTCTAAGCCTTATAATGTGAGGTTGTATAAAGACAAGAACAAAACCATAACACTTCCAAAAATCCATGAAGGAATGTGTAATCTTTTCTTCAGAAAGCTTTAGGAAATATATTTTTCTCTATAATTTAATATTATAATAATTTTATCTAGCATTAATTTGGCATCTATACCAAATAATTTGATTTTAGGCTTAATTAAAATTCTAGATACCTAAGAATTTTGCATTTTTTTCTAGTAGACAAACATTTTCTTGTCTCCTTTCTCAACATTTATGGTTCAATAAAATATAAAATAACTTGTCAATAATTAGTATTAATATAAATATATAAAATCTTACCTGTGCACCTCACATAAAGAATTTTTGAATCAGTGAATTAAATTAATTAACATTAAGATTTATTAGGTCCTAACGCTGTATAGTAAATAGAGAAGCTTCTTGTATTAGTCCATTTTGGGTTGCTATAACAGAATGCCTGACACTGGGTAATTTATAAAGAAAACAATATTTATTGCTTACAGTTTCTGAGGCTGGGAAGTCCAAAGTCCTTTTGGTGGTGGCAACAGTGACCCAGGGATCTCACAATGCAAGATGGTGGAAGCAGAGAGAGAGAGAGAGCAAGACAGACTCTCCTCTTTGTTTAAAGTCCTCAGAACCACGCCCATGACCACCATTTTTAATCCATTCACTACTGCGTGGTCCTACAATCCAATCACCCCTTCAGGGCTCCACCTTTTGATTACCATAATAGGATTTCCCACCCTCTTAACAGTTACAGTGGGAGCTAAGTTTCTAATACATAAAACTTGGGGGACACAATTCGAGCTTCAGTGAGTTTCAGGGGGACATAGTTCAATCCACTACACTTTCTATATATTATTATATTTGATCCTCATAGCCACCTTATGAAGTGGTTTGGACAGTTTTTATTATTTCCATTTTGTGGATGAAGAAACTGAGGTTTGGAGTTTAAGTAACTGCCTAAATTTTATGACCTTAATAATTTACTCCTGTGGTTACCCATTTCTTTGCATGTCGCTGGGTAGTCACACTGGTACTTCCTTCTTCCAGGGAATGCAAAAGTCTTGATGATTTTTATTCTAGAGAATTTAAGAGGAATAATTTGACCAAAGCTAGGTCAGATGGAAGGGAATATAAGTTAAATTTCTCTGAACATCAGGATTACTTTTTTCCCCTTTTAGCAAATTGCTGACTTTCTGTTAGTTGTAGCTCAATGCCACCTTCTCTGTGAAGTCTGCTTTTTTCCGGAGGCTTACTTTTCTGTGCTCTCTCTTAGCACTTTTGTATGTTGCCTCACTTGGTACAAGCACTCATATTATTTGTTTATACCATGATCGATTGTTGAGCTCCTTGAAGGTGTAAATTGTGATATACCACTTCTCCAGGGTCCTAAATGAACCATAGTGGAGCTCAGAAAATGTTTTTAAAATAAGTGGGTGAATGAATGCTGCATACTTGATGTGTGTCTGCAAACCGCATAAGCCAAACAATGTGTACTTCCTGATTCTGGAACAACTGTGCATTGTTAAAGATTTGTTTGACTACTTAGTGTTTGATGTTTGTTGGTTTTTGCTGCGTAAATATTCTGGAGTCTTCAGTTGGTGCGGGACTCGTTTATTCCTGCTCCACCCCGTCACTTATGGTTATTTGGGACCTGGATGAAACAGTTTTATTGTAATGTTGCATTAGTTGAATCTGTGACTTTATTTTTAAATGCTTCAGTCAATAAAAGAGAAGCTTTATTGATGCCTCAGGTCCATGGGGCTTGGGCGGGAGGGTGCCTCGCAGGGAAAGGAGGAGCTGGTTCCGGGAATTATTTAACCTTCCTTTTGGTGAATAGGTTGTTGGTGTGGCCATACTGCTGTGGCAGTTGACAGCATGGAGGTACAGATGACATAACATTTGCAGCAGATCATCTTGTCACACTCGTATTTCTGGGTGAGTTGGCAGAGAGAAGGCTCAGTGAGATGCTGCCTTGCATGCAAAGCACCAAGTGCAGGCGGACTGTTTCTGTATGTTGTAGTCTGAGAGAGTGCAGCCACCCTGGAGCTGTTTGTCCACAAGTATCAGACACTGCTGGTCAGGTGGGATGCCCTCCTTGTCTTGGATTTTGGCTTTGGCATTCTTGGTGGTGTCACTGGGTTCACCCTTTAGGGTGATGGTCTTGCCCATCAAGGTCTTCATAAAGATCTGCATCTCTGCATCCACATAGCTGTCTTCACCAACCTTCTCGGTCACCTCATTGGAGAGAAGGAGTGGAATCTGTAACTTTATTAAAAACAAACAATATTATTCAGGAAATTTAATTTCTTACAAAAATGAAGTTTTGTTGCTTGAGGTCTGTCATATTTGCCCAGATTTGTTTAAAAATAAAAATCTTAGCTAAACTCTTGACTATCCCAGAAGTGAAGGATGACCAAACTTGGGAATTATGAAGGGAGTTTAAAAGGAAGGCATCCAGGAAACTGTGATTAGGGTCTGATTAACCAGTTCATGTGTTTTCTGTGCTTTTCTTCTCCCTTCTGGCAGCCACTTTCTATTTCCCTGTTTATTAGTTGCATTACCAGAGGTAGAATAGGAAATGAGGTTCACATCCTTCAGTTTTGTTACTTGTTAGCAGATTTTTATATTTTAGGTGTGAAGACAAAGTTAGGTTATTTGTGCCACATTCTTATTACTACTACCTATTATCATAGTTAATGATGACATTGTATAAGTGACTAAAATAGCAGGGAAAAAAGTACTTAGGAAAGCTTCCTCAAATTTTCAAGAATTTTTTTACACTTTTCTTTTGGGGAAAAGAATTTAAAAAAAAAAGACGTAAATGGATTCTGATTATTTTCTTTTTCTGTGGTATTTTGTTAAATTGTTATATGATGAATAGTGGAATTGGGCTTAGTTGTGAATTACAGGAAGTGACACATATGATAAAGACTGTGGTTTTATGTCTGTTCAACAAACCACTGTGAAACTGAAATGAAACTATAAATATTTTAACAACACCAATTGTTTTCTGCTATCAACCAGTACTAGTCCTAATGAAAACTAGATTTGCTGATACAAAGTTAATGGGAAGCAGGGCAGTCCTTATTCCTTATTTAGTATCAGGAAAACTTTAGCAGTTTTGAATCTGGTAGGCATACATTAATTTTGGTCACTAAGAATACAATTATTAGATTATTTTACTCTTTCAAGAATTGAAATAGCCACAATAGAGCTATTACTTCCCCTTCCCTTTGGGGCAAGGATTTAGATTTAATAATAAAGTATGTGTTTCATATCGCAAATAGTCATAAGACAATAATATATAGAAAAACTTGTTTGTATAGTGGTGAGAAAAAAAATAATATATTGAGAAGCAAATAAAAGTATTCAATTTATATACTCTTTCCACAATTAATACACTAATCTGATTCTGGGCTGGAGGAGGGAGATGTATTCCCAGATTATTCAGTTGTCAAGAGTATATCATACTTTCAGAAGCTTTTTCTTGAATAGTGGTACTATTGAGATTTTACTGTTAGCATTTGAACACTTTTAGATCCTTTGATATTATACAGAGAACATTAGACCATATTTAATGGGACAGCCTAAATAATTTCCATTTTCTTTTTTTTTTTTTTTCTTGGATTTGAGACTTACAAACTTAGTCTTTGTCCAAAGGAGTCAGAATGTGTACATTTAACTCGTGCTTCCTTATGTAGTTGTGAAAGTCCTCACGAGTATGTTCATTCATTTTGCAGCATGTAAGACTTGAATGTTTAGTTTGTGTGAGATAATGTGCTACTGTGAGAAATATAATAATGAATTTCCAACTTTCCCATATCATTGAGTTTCCAGTTGAGTAGAAGAAAGAGAATTATGAGAATAACTAGGGAGCCCATAATCATGCTCTCATCCTGGCATGATTATTAACACCACCTCCTTTCACTTTCAAATGTCCTGATTTGGATGATGTTATACAGTCACATTATGAATAACTGTATAAATTTCAGGCTGAGTTTAAACATTAGGTTGCTACAAATAAAGCATTATAGAAATTTAGAAGAGGGGGAAATTAATGTGTAGGGGTAGGGAAAGAACAGATATCTTAAACCTGACACTTTTACTGAATTTATGTTCAGGCGTCAAAGTATTGCTATTTTATTCTTGGGAACTCCCATATATAAGAGCAAGAATTTCCTTTCTCATTTTTACTTTATATAAATATATGTTTGTAAACTATAATCTCAAAAAAAAGAAGAAAAGTGCGTTCATTAATTCTCTGGCTTTTCAATATTTTTTTTCTGGGTTTTTGGGACTATCCCTTTGAGCAGCAGCTGCTGAGATTTTTATGTTTTTAAGTTGGTTAGACTGAAAGAGAAAAATTGATGTGTCTCTTTCTTGTTTTTTTTTTTTTTTTTTTGTCCTTTTTGAGACCGGCTGCACCGCGCTCAGCCAGTGAGCACTGTGAGCGCACCGGTCATCCCTATATAGGATCCGAACCTGCTGCGGGAGTGCTGCTGCGCTCCCAGCGCCACACTCTCCCGAGTGCGCCACGGGCTCGGCCCTATACATAGTTTTGACTTCAAAGATTTTTCAAAAGTCTTTTAATGGCACATAAAATTTAATCTGTGATACAGAATCTTATATACCACTACCACTTCCCTCCCACGATCATATCTTCCATTTCACTAATGTGAAACTCTTTAAGTAGCCTTTTAACTAGGAGAAATACTTCCGTAAGCCAATACAATTAAGATTGTTTATTGTACTTACAGCCAGGTTCGTCTGTGGCTGCAGTTAGTGTTGGAGACTGTCAGTCAGGGAGATATTCTAGAATTGCTTTTTCTATTCTTTCAGACCATGAAGGTGTATGACTTCGTTCTCTTTTTCCCTTTGGCAGAGCAAGTGCAACTGCTTAGTGAAGCAGCCATCGTCTCTTCTTTGCCATGTGTGTCAGAGAAATAACAAGTACTGAGTACTTCAGCAAGCGAATATTCTGTAAATCAGTTCATTTTATAGAATTGTTGGATAGGCCTCAGGTAGGAAGATGAGTTGGGGATGGTGCTGAAGGTAGAATCATAGTCCTACCGAAGGAATGATAAATCAGTAATAACTAACATAAGGGGATTTATTCTGGTGAAATAAGTGTTAAGAATTATAAAATGTAAGCCAAAACTCTAGCTTTGTTTCATCTCCATCCTGGGGAAGGCTCAACAAAATTTTACAGACTATGAAACCTTTTAACGGTCAAAGTATTGTAAACCTGCTCATAAGGATCTGACAAAATTTCTGTGCATAAATTAGGAGTTGGTATGATCTAGGAGTTTGTGAAGGTGAAGTTTTTCAGGGTTCTGATTTCATGAAATTTCATTCTAAATTTCTTTTATTCTCAGTTGTAGTATGATAGAAATATGCAGATTTCTTGTTTAACAATAATTACTGCATGTAATAATTGACTCATCTCTTATCACCATAAACAGAACAGTGGTCATAATATAGTTACTAAGGAAATCAGAAGTTTTCTTTTTTGTGATCTGGTATGAAAATTAATGCAACATTTCTGAATAATTTGCTATAATAAAAAAGAAAAATGAGCCATGCCAGTAGTATTGACATGCAGATTTCCTAATTTGTAAAATGAAATATTAGATTAGATAATCTCTGAAAAGTACCTTCTACCTTTGTGTCTTTGAGTCTATAAAATAGACTCCTGTCATTTAACTAAAACGCCTTGGTCTCAGTAATGTTTTTGCACATGCGGTATTTAAACTGGGTACAACACTGTATTTATGACCTTGTCCTCTTCCCCCTGGCTCTTATTTGCTAAAGCAGATGTTGGTTTCTCTTGGGAATATAACAAAATAATTTTATTTCTTTTTTTCTTTTTTGGCAGCTGGCCAGCACGGGGATCCAATCCCTTGACCTTGGCATTGTAACGACACGCTCTAACCAACTGAGCTAACTGGCCAGTCCCTGGATGAACATTTTAGTGTTTAGTTTTATGAAAATTAAGATGAGAATTCATAGACATACGGATTTTATGTTTGATAATGGAAAACTCTAGTTATAGGTAAAAGTTAAATTTTCAGTATTATAGTGAAAACTCGAGACATGGAGCTTCTAACATGAGCATGGCTTCTGTCTCAGAATGGGCATCAAGAAATGTCCATGAAATGAACAGTCAATATACATTTTACCAGGTGTGGTGGGGGGTAAAATCACATTATAATTTGTTTGTAGTGTGCCTTGAATTTGCTAAAAAAAAAACCATTAAAAGTGAATGCAGTGCTTATATTTTGCCAAAGCAAGAAGACAAAAAATAGTAGGCAGAAAATGGGTATGTAGGCAGGCAAAAGGGCAGATTCTCTGCCCAATGGCTCTAAATGAGTTGATGCAAGGAATTTAAATACTAGGTTTTGATGAGAGATTGTTGAATTTCCTCAATGCCGTTGTTTCCATTGGTATGCAAGCTATTCACACACAACAGCTAATTGGAGCCAGTGGCTCATAGGCTTGCCACCATTCACATAAATGCTGGAGGGGTGGCACAGGTGGCTTTATTACTGGCCAGGAAGTCTTGCATCAAGGCTCAGCTGTTGTCATATCTGCAGATTCCTCTGGGTTTTCTCTGGAGAGAATTGCCTTACATGGGACTTTGGTAATCCCTATCACCATCACTGTCTGTGATACTGATGCAATTAGTACTCACCTCCCTTAATATATTTAGCAATCTCAGAGTTCTACTACTCTAGAAAAATGGAGAGATCCCCTATTTGGCAAGAATAAAAATTTATTACAAAGCATCCTGCTTCTGCTTTTAAGTGGTACCTTACAACAGAGCAGCTGATTTTAATCTTAATTGTGCATAAAAACACTCAGGAATCTTGTTAAAAATTTAGGTTCCTGTGGTGCTACCCCATAAATTCTAATGCAGTAGGCATGGGATGAAACAAACACTGTAGAAGCCAGCTTTTCCCCGTTTATTCAGAATGCAGACTGCCTCCTAAAATATTTAGAAGTCAGAAATTATTTTAAAACTAAAGTGTTTATAAACAAATATAAATGAATTTAGTCTGTAAATGTGAGGGTACTTCAAAAAGTTGATGCAAATATTTGTATTATCTTTTAATTCTATTTTTTCCACAAACTTTTTGAACTACCCTTCAGAGCTGAACTTAATACCCTCTTTTTACAGCTCTAAATACCGTACTTTCAATTACATGAGCTCATTAGTCTGCATTAGTACACTTACAGCTTTTAGAAATAGGACTTTGAAAGAGCACTTCCCTTATTTTATTGTGTGAAAGTAAATATTGAAAAATATGGAATCCTTAAAAGTAAATTTACTGTACATTGCTGGTTTGGATACTTTTATCCTGTAGGGGGTAGGTGATATCTGTCTTTAAAACTTTGACATATATAAATTTAAGAGAGGTTAGATAGAATCCTGTGGTCCACATTATACATTGAGTAGTGCACAGATCATAAGGAAGAGAGATTTGGGTGCCTCCTAATTGAGTCATTTGAATTTGGATAAGGCAGAGTGCCTTTCCTGGAGGTGTATAGAGAGAACCCAGATGACCCCTTCATTGTCCAGCAGCTTTATGCATCAGGATTGGACTAGATAAATTCTGAGATAAATTATTTAGGATTCTAAAATGCTCTAAACTTTTCAGTTCTTTTTGTTTACATAGTCACTTCTAAGATCAGACTAAATTAGTATTTGGCTCAAAAAACACATTTGAGGTTACATAGTTTTGCCCAAAGAGCTTGTTTATTCTTCTTCGAAAAGAGTACGTAAGATAAGAAAGGATTTACTATTATTGAAAAAGGTTAGAACGACATTGTTATACCACTTAATTATATTTAATTGTTCCTTTATGATTCTGTAACACCTAGGGAATTTATTCTTATAATTGATATGTTACTTGACCACTCTGTAATGCTGTAAGTACTTACTTGTGATTTTCAAAGTAGAACATATTAATTTTAAATAAATGTTTGGCAGATATTTTTAGACAAGTAGTAATTTTTTTAGATTTAAAAAATCCAGTTTAGGGCCGGCCCGGTGGCGCACTGGAGAGTGCGCCGCTTGGGAGTGCGGCGGCGCTCCCGCCGAGGGTTCGGATCCCATGTGGAGACCGGTCCGCTCACTGGCTGAGCGCAGTGCTGGCGCAACACTGAGGGTTGCGATCCCGTTGCCGGTCCCCGGTACGGGCACAACGCCGAGGGTTGCGATCCCATTACCGGTCAGTAAAAAAGACAAAAAGGGGAAAAAAAAAAAATTCAGTTTATCCGTTGATACTTGGGTATTATACAGAAACATTAAATGTCTTTATGGTTTTATTTTGTTTAAAAAAAAACAGTGCACTTAAAAAGTCCTTTCAGAACCTGTTTTATGATGCATGTTTAAAGGAAAAGTGTTGTCCCTTTAGTTTTTTCTTTTCAAATAATAGTGATAAGACTTCCTAATATTTGTTTATTACTTTATGATGGTCACTGTACTAAGCACTCATTTAATTCTTAACACTGATTTATTATGAAAGAAGTTAACAGTCCCTAAATACCTTTCAATTCACTGTACTGGCTTTTTAAATTAAACTTTTTAATTTCATATAATTGTAGATTCAAATGCAGCCATAAGAAATAATATAGAGATTCTTTGAACCCTTCACTCAGTTTTCTCCAATGGTAGCATCTTGTGTAAGTACAGTATCACAATTGTGACATTGATAAAACCACCAACGTTATTTAGACTTCTCTAATTTCACATGCACTCACTTGTGTGGGTGTGTATTAGTTCTACATAGTTTTATCATGTGTAAATTCATGTAAACACCACCAACAGTCAAGATACAGCATTGTTTCATCATCCCAAGAAATCCTTTGTGATACCGTCTTATAAGCCACACCCATTACATTTTGTCATTTCTAGAATGTTACCTAAATGGAATCCCACAGTACGTAACCTTTTGAGACTGTTGTTTTTCATTCAGCATAATTTCTTTGAAACCCATCTGAGTAGTAGTGTGTATTAATAATTTGTTCCTTCATATTACTGAATAGTATTTCATGTTGTGGATATTCCGCAGTCTGTTTAACCATTCACCTGCTGAAGGACATTTGGGTTGTTTTTAGTTTGGGATTATTTTGAGTAAAACTGCTACAAACATGTGTATATCTGTTTTGTGTAAACATAAGTTTTTATTTATTTGGGGCATATGCTCGAGAGTGCAATGCTGGATCATATGGCAAGTTTATATTTACTTTTATAAAGAAACTTCTGAACTATTTTCTGGAATAGTTGTGCCATTTTACATTCCCACCAGCAATGTGTCAGTGATCCAGTTTCTCTGCATCCTCACCAGCATTTGGCATTGTTGCTCATTTTTCTTTTAGCCATTTCTATAGGTGTGTATTGGTATTGCATTGAACTTCTTTTTATGTTTTTATTTGCCATCTTCAGTAAAATGTCTCCTCATGCTCTTTTGCCCATTTTCTAGTTGTGTTTACTTTTTTATTCTTGAGTTTTGAGAGTTTGGTATATATCCTAGATATAAGACCTTTTCTCAGATAGATGAGTTTTAAATTAAATGTTTTCTTCCAGTCTGTAGCTTGTCTTTCGTTTTCCTAACAGGGTATTTATGCAGAGTAAAAGTTTTGAGTTTTGATGATGATCCACGCTGTATGATTTAAATTCTTTTAAACTTTTTGAAATTTGTTTTATTGTTCAGGATATGTTTTACTTTGGCTCTTAAAAAGAGTGTTCCATATATGTCAGCTATACCCTGATGGTTGATCACTTGTTCAATTCTGTGTCCTTTTGGATTTTCTGACTGGTACTTTTGTCAGTGCTAACTGTTGGGTATTGAAGTTCCCAAATGTAATTGTGGATTTTTTAATTTCTCCTGTCAGTTTTTGCTTGCTGTATTTCGAAGTTTACTGTTTTGGTGAGTACACATTTAGGATTGTTGTGTCTTCCTGATGGTGTGATCCTTTTATCATTATGTGGTGTTCCTGTTTGTCTCTAGTAATTTGCTTTTCTTGAAGTCTATTTTATCCAGTATTAATATAGCTGGTCTTGCTTTTTTAAAAATTAATGTTTGTACGATATATCTTTTTTCATTTGTTAACTTTCAACCTACTTATATGTTACTTTGGATTCTAAAAGTAAATCAAAGCCAAGTTTAGGTCTTAAGTGTTCTCTTGAAGTTGTTTTGAAGTCTTTCAGTTAATGTCAGGGCATACATATGTGAGTAAATGGTATGGATTGCTTTCACAACATAGAAAATGGAATATTAGTACAAAGCAGAGTAGAAATAGAACCTTAATCATTAAGTCAGTCTTTTAGTCATTAAACGAGTGTTTGTTAAATACCTCATAGGTGCCAGGTTTAGGTGCCTGAGATATAGTAATGAACTAAACAGAAAGAAAACAAAACAAAACACTGCAGGCCTGGAGTTTACATTGTAGTGGAGGAAGAAGAAAGTGAACAAATAAACCATATGATATGTTAAAAATGCTTTGGAGCAAAGTCAAGCAGAGAAGGGAGCAGAAATAGGTGCTATCAGTGGTTGGGGGGGAGGGGCGAGGTTGTGATTTCAGATGGGTTGATCAGAGACCTTTCTGATAAAGTAACATTTGAGAAAAGACCTGAAGATGGTGAGGGAGCAAGCTGGAAGAAGAGTGTCTCAGGCAAGAAAGGGCACACTTGACGTATTAGAGGAATCAGTGGGAGACCAGTGTAGTTGAAGAAGAGTGAGCCATGGGAAGAATGGGAATAGGTTAGGTCAGAAAGGAAGCATGTTGAGTCCTGAAGGACATATGTGAGATAGGAAGTCACTGAGGGTTTTGAATAGTGACATGATTTAGCTTACACTTCAAAAGGAGCATTTGGTAACTCGTATACACTTGTCTGATTGCTTAGTAAATGACAGCAGGAAGGTGGGCATTTAATGCAATTGATTTTTTTTTTTTTTTTTTGGCAGCTGCCCAGTATGGAGATCCAAATGCAATTGATTTTTAAATTATTTTTTTAAAAGATGAAGTTTTACTAGATTATTTTAAAGAGCCTTTTCACTTCTAAAGCCCCATGCTTCTTTACCTTATATGAATCTGAAGGAACTGATTTTTAAATTTTATAAGTATGGTAAGTGTCATGGAATAATTACATCCACTAATGCTGTTGTTATATGTTTGGTATATTTAATGCTTTGTTTATTATTTATATCATGCCATTTCTGAAAAGGAAATATATATATGACAGTCATTAAAATAAAGATAAATCACTGAAAAAAATTAAAAATCATATGACCATTAAAATATAAAACCCATATGTAATAAGATTATTTAAAGAAAGAAAAATTAACCAAACCTATGTAACAAAAAGAACAATAGTAGTGACAGAAAACTGGGCTACAGGAATTGTTGCATTTAGACACAAAATTTAGCTTTGAGCTTCCTGGCAACCAGTGGTTTTTTCTTTTTTCTAGTTATGTGTATCTCTGTCTAGGAACTGTGATGTTTTTATTTGAGAAAAGGCATAATGTTTAGTTACTCAGGGAACCACTTCTAGGTACGAACCAAATGTAATTCACTAAAGCTTGAAATCACTTTGATAATTTTAAAGAGACCCAACACTTTATAAAGACTCCTTTGACGCTCTTTAAATGTGATGACAGGTGTACATAGCTGGTAGCTCTGGAAAATACAGCTATACATTTTGTTATACAGGTGATAAAAGCATTTATTTTGAAGCACAGATTTGTGAGAAAGATTAGGAAAAGTATGACACTAGTGATTTATTCCTGTCTGCTCCTCTCCCCCCATCTGCAGGTCCCCATCTATGTGTTGGTGCTGTTTATGAATAGATCATAATTTCAGTCTTAATCTGAAAGAGGTGACAACCCTGGAAAGTTTTCAGAGACTAGTGGCTTTAAAACTGTGTTCCAAGGGGTGTTAGAGGGATACTAGATAGAGTCCTGAGTTTCTAGAGCTTTGAAGAAAGGGTTCTTTTTCCATTTAAGTATTTCTTAACAGCCATACCTAATGCTCACCAAATGTAATATTTGCCTTTGGAAGCTTAAAAGCCCAAGTAAATAAATTACGGGACATTTGAATGACTAGCCCTGGATATTTTCTTTTCTCAGAGAACCTGAATGTTATCAGGCCTAAAAGATTTTGATGTTTCACATCAGCAACCGGGAGGAAGAACCTTAGAGATGTTTTCTGATACAAAAATGACAGCGCCTGCCTACTTAACTCAGTTTTTTCACCTGCAAGTGAAAAAAATTAACCCCCTGTAAACAACCTTTAGCATTCATTTGTTTTGATTAGAGCAGCTATTTATAATCCTGTGTATTATAGTGTTACAGGACGGACTTCTATAGAGAAGTGGTTGGCACTCAGAGGGTTGGAGAGTCAGGTATTTTATTATGCCAGCAGGCCCCAATGAGCTAGCCCTTCAAAACCTGAGCCTTGAGTCCAGGTCTTACAGGGCTTATATAGGTGGACTTTTCCGGGTTCTTTTAAGATTTGTTCTTTCAGCATTCATGTAGCCTGTACAGTAGCCATTGCGATAAGCAAACATGTTTACAAAAGCGGGAGTAGAGCAGTTGATTATCAGTAAAGCTGATACAATAAGCAGGTTCTGTTCTAAAGGCAAAACAAGCTAGTGAAAGAATTAACTTTGTATTTTTCCAACAGTAGTAGTAGTAATAATAGTGACTAATAGTAGGAGCAATAACATCTGTAGTAGTTTCCAGTTTACAAAAAGTTTACAGGTTTATGAGTATTAAATGACACACACATATATAAAATATATCAATATCTAAGAGATATAGATATATTTGTCATCATCCCATTTCATAGGTTAATAAACCAGAGGTTAACTAGGCTAAGATAACATTTTTTTGTTTTGTTTTGTTTTGTTTTTGCTGGCCAAACAAGAATCTAAGAATCAAGTTCGGATTACATGACTTCAAGTCTTATGTTCTTTCAAGTGTGTCATTCGTTAAATTAAAAATTTCAGTTGTTGGTGCATTTTGTCCTCAAAAAAGATCAACATTAATTTGATCCTGCATATTATTTAGAAAAGAAACTGTTTGTATCCTTACTGAAGACTTATCTTAAATTGAAATGTGTACTATCATCTAGTGATGGAGTTTGGATGTGTTGTCCTCTCCAAAACTCATGTAGAAATTTGATCTCCAATGTGGCAGTGTTGGAAACTGATTGAGTCATGGGGTCGATCCCTTATAAATGGATTAATGCTCTCCCTGGGGGAGGGGGGATTAATGAGTGAGTTCTCGCTCTATTAGTTCCCGTGAGAGCTCGTTGCTTAAAAAGACCCTGGCACCTTCTTTCTCTCTTGCTCGCTCACTCTTGCTTCCTCTCGCCATGTGATCTGCTAGTACCCACTGGCTGCCTGCCACTTTCCACCATGAGTAGAAACAGCCTGAGGCCCATGCTAGATGCAGCTGTCCCAGAATCGTAAGCCAAATAAACCTCTCTTCTTTATAAATTACTCAGTCTCAGGTAGTTCTGTTATAGCAACACAGAATGGACTAAGACATCTAGTAACAAAATATTTCAGGGATAAAATAGTCTGTACTGATTTTTCTTTTAATAAGAGGGTTAAACATGTTGGGAAAACTCATACTAGTGTTTTTGGAGTGATTATTTTTATTGTTTGTGTTTTTTGAGGCTATGGAAAGGCTTTTAAGAGATCTCTGTCTATGTCTTCTGAGCTCTCATAGACCTCTAATTACTAATTGATGGGGCATAGACATTGGTGTGTAAATATCCTACTCCCAGGTATCAGTGGTACCTAGTCATAGGAAAAGATTTTGGTATACAGAAAACATACCAAAACATTCGTGTTTCACTTTGTTAAAGAATCCAAATTCCAAAACAAAACATGGTAAGTGAAGAAATTATAACTCCCAAGTATTTTTAAATCATCTAGAACAACTTTTAGACAATAGGGATACTTTTTCAATAACGCAAACAAGAAAATAATGGCAAACATTCAGCAAACTATATTAGTGTATTTTGGTGCTAATTAAAGATCAAGTGTATTATGTTTTTCTTTCTGCTAAGGTGATATTTTTCAAACCTTGCAGGAGCAGCCTTTCTAATGTATTTTTCAGGACAGGAGCACATTCAGCCACAGGCCCTCAAAAGAGGCAATTAGCTATATGATTCAGGCTGGCAAATCTGCTATTGAGATTAGTTGTCTCTTTTGTTAAAATGCAGGTTTTTGTTTTGTCTCGTTTGTCTATAAAGATCTGTACATTAATGATGAAATCAGGACTCATATGCAAATATGATTTCATCTTTAAAAAGTTGGGATACAGGAAATTTAATGGAAACAAGCTGGTCGGTTAGCTCAGTTAGTTAGAATGTGCTGCTGTTAACACTGTTACAGAACGGACTTTGACAGAGAAGTGGTCGGCACTCAGAGGGTTGGAGAGTCAGGTATTTTATTATGCCAGCGGGCCCAGACAAGCTAATTCTTGAAAATCTGGACCCTGAGCTCAGGTCTCACAAAGTTTTTATAAGCGGACTCTTCCAGGGTTTTTACAATTTTTTTTTTCTTTTCTCAGCATTCACTAGGCTAGCGTAGATAAACGAGCTCAGTTACAGAAGCCAAAAATGCAAGTTGTGATGAGAGGCCAGACTAATGTAACAAGCAAATGTTGTTTCATAGACAAAATATTACTTCAAGGACAAAGCAGGCTTATGAGAAAGTTACTTTGGCATTTTCCCAACAACACCAAGGGCTGTGGTTTGATCCCTGTACTGGCCAGCAAAAAAAGAAACAAAGAAACAGATGTCTTTAATTCTGGACTTTCAGAAACATATATGCTAATGTTCATTGACAAGGATATGGTGAAGCATTCTTTAAAAATTCTTTATTGTGGAATTCTGTGTTATTGAGTAACTGTTAACTTCTCACAGATTAGGAAAATGATGACTTATAAACCAATTTAAAACCAACAGTGCTTTAAAAACCCAAATGTTTAGGGCCGGCCCGGTGGCGCACTGGATATTGCCACTAACTAGAATGCCTAAAATTTAAGACTAACAAATAAAAAGTGTCGACAAGGGTGTGGAGCAACTGGAATGCACATACATTGCTGGTGGGAATGCAAAATGGTACAGCCACTTTGGAAAACTGGAAGTTTCTTAAAAAGGTAAACACATAGTTTATGGTACAACCCAGACCATACTACTCCTAGATATTTGCCCAAAAGAACTGAAAACATACTCACACAAAGATCTAAACAAGAATGTTCATAGCAGCTTTGTTCATATTAGGCTAAAACTGAAAAAAAAAAAAAAAAACCCAAATGTTTGTTTGCAATATAAATCAGTGATTGAGTCAATCTCAAATTTGTAAAGGTTGTGTTTGAAGGTTATATTTAAAAAACAGTTTGTACATGACAAATCATGTCCAAGCCAGCCCAATGATAAGTTGGTGGCATAGAATGTACTTAAACATAAGAAAAAGTTTGATATAAGGTTTACAAACGAAGTTTCAAATACAAAGCAAACATTGTGTGTGTATATGTGTATGAATAGTAGTATGTTTATTAAAAATGCATCAATCCATTTGTCTGTAACTTATAATTAATAAAATCAACCAAAAATTACAAAAGGAAAAAACTCCACCCAGTTTATAGTATTTTTTGTTGTTCAAATGAATTAAATACCATAAGTAGAGAAAAAGTATTTTTATAAATTTAAGAATTATTATTATTATTATTATTATTATTATTATTTATTTATTTTTTTTTGTCTTTTGTCTTTTTTTCCGTGTCCGGCAACGGATCGCAACCCGCAGTTTTGCCCCCGTACCGGACCGGGGACCGGCAACGGGATCGCAACCCTCGGCGTTGCTCCCGCGCCTCGCTCAGCCAGTGAGCGGGAACCGGTCTGTATGTGGGATCCGAACCCTCGGATGGGAGCGCCGCTGCGCTTCCCAAGCGGCGCACTATCCAGTGCGCCACCGGGCCGGCCCCTAAATTTAAGAATTATTTTAATTTTACTTTTATTTATTTATTTTTTAGAATTATTTCAACTTTGAATATATAAGAAATATGTTTATTTTATTCATTTATTTTTTGTTATATTGGTAATGCATTTTATTTCCCTTTCATTTTAAAAAATCAACTTTAATGAGGTACAGTTTCCATAAAGCAAAATACATCTATTTTCATTATAAATTTTGATGCATTTTGAGAAATTAACGCACCTGCATGACCACAGTCAAGATGTAGAACATTTCTAACACCCCCAAATTCCCTTGTGTTCGTCCAGGTCAATACTTCCTGGTGCCAGGCAATCCTTGATCTGTTTTTGTCACTATGGATCAGATTTATCTTTTCTAGGGTTTTATAAAAATGTAGTCATGCGGTATGTGTATACTCTTTGGTGTAAGGCTTCTTTTGCTCAGGATAATGTTTTTGAGACTCATCCATATTGTTGTATGTTTCAGTAGTTCATTTGTGTTTGTAGCTGAGTAGTTTTCCAGTGTATGGATATACCATAATTTGTTTATATACCACCAATGTTGGTGGGCATTTAGGTTGTTTCTAGTTTTGTCTGTTATGAAGTAAGTCGTTGTGAACATACATGTACAGATTTTTGTGTGGACATATGTTTTCACTTGGGTAAATATCTAGGAGTAAGACTGCTGTATGGTAAGTGTATGTTTATTTTTTTAAGAAATGGACAAACTATTTTCCAAAGTACTGGTATTTTTTTACATTTCCACCAGCAGTGTAGGAGAGTTATAGTTGCTCTACACTCTCACCAATACTTGGTATTGTCAGTGTTTTTAATTTTCACCATTCTAATGATATGTAGTGGTATCTTCAGGTGGTTTTACTTTGTATTTCCCTGACAGCCAATAATGTTGACATGTCTTTTTTTCTTTTCTTTAAGAAGATCAACAAAATATGCAAACCTTTATCTAGACTGACCATGAAAAAAAGAAGACCGAAACTATTAAAGTGAGAAATAAGTAGGCCATTGTCACTATAGCATTTTGTGGTGGTAAGATTTAGTTTTTTTCTCTTGCTCATTTGCATTTTTGTTCTACCCATGGGTTTTGTTCTTTTTTGTGTGTTCATGGTAGTGATTGTCGTTTTTCAGATTCCAGATGCAGGACTTCCATAAGGATTTCTTGCAGGGCTGGTCGTGTGGTGGTGAACTCCCACAGCTTTTGTTTGTCTGGAAAATATTCTGTTCCTCTTTTCTGAAGGTTAGCCTTGCTGGATATATTATTCTTGACTGGCAGTTTTTTTTTTTAAGATTTTGAATATATCATCTCATTTTCTTCTGGCCTCTAGAATTTCTGTTGGGAAGTCTGCTGTTAGCCTGATAGGGACTCCCTTATAGGTGACTTGACACTTTTCTCTTGCTTCTTTTAAGATTCTCTCTTTGTCTTTGAGCTTTGCCAGTTTGACTATAATGTGTCTTTGAGAGGATCTTTTTGGATCATATCTGCTTGGGGATCTTTGAGCCTCCTGTATGTGAGGTCCATGTCTGTCCCTGTACCTGGAAAGTTTTCTGTTATTATTTCATTGAATAGATTTTCCATGCCTTTTCCTTTCTCCTCCCCTTCTGGAATACCCATGATTTGAATGTTTGTATACTTCAGGTTGTCTGCTAGCTCTGTTAGATTTTCTCCATTTTTCTAAATTCTTTTTTTTTTGGTCTGCCTTGGTGATTTCAAAAAGACCATCTTCCAGATCAGAAATTCTTTCTTCTGCTTGTTCTAGCTTTCTGCTTATGCTCTCAGTTGTGTTTTTATTGTGTTGAGTGGATCTTTCAGTTTTATAAGTTTTGCTATATTCTTTTTAAAGGTATTAATCTCTGTGTAAATTTCCTCCTTCGTATCCTGGATTTTTTTCCTTGTTTCATTATGTTGTCTGAGTCTTCTTGTATCTCAGTGAGTTTCTTTAAGATTGTTGCTCAGAATTCCTTTTCAGTCATTTCAAGGGTTTGCTGCTATATAGGGTCTGGTATTTGGAAATTACCATATTCTTTTGGTGGTGTCATATTTTCTTGGGTTTCATATTTCTAGTATTTCTACACTGATGTCTGGTGATCTGGTAGAACAGTTGCTTTTTCTATTACTCTGGAGTGGGCTTTGAGGAGAGAGACATTCTTTAAGTGTTCTGTGTCTATGTATGAAACGTGATTTGTTTTGAACAAACTTTCTTAGACACTTTAGAAAGAAAATAATGTTCATTAAAAAAAAGCTGATTCTGGAGATAGATGGTGGTGATAGTTGTTCAACAGTGTAAATGTACTTAATGCTACTGAAGTGTACACTTAAAAAATGTAAATTTTTTAAAATGGCAAATTTATGTTGTGTATACTTAACCACAATCTCAAAAAATAAATTTTAAAAATATCTGATCATAAAACTAAATTTTTATTAATATTTAGAACATAGTGGGAAAACTCAAATAAGATCACCATTCTGAACAGTTTGATGTATTTGGACTTGCAGTTTTAATTTTGTTTTAGTGATCATGTATTTTATACATTTAAAATAGTCTTTCAGAGTTTTAAAAAGTATTTAAGCATTCACTAGACTTGCTTTCAACTTTTATTTTACACACAGCTTAAATCCACAGTAAATAGCTATAATAACAATTTCAAATATAGTGAAATGTTATCACTTTAAAGCTCATTATTTTAACTCGTTTTACATTTGGGTGAAATAAAAATGAATGTGTAGTATGGTTATTTCTAATAGAGCAACGTCTATATTAATGCATTTTGGATTTTATGCAGTGTAATTTGCATTTAGTGAAATTACATTTAGTGAATGTTTTATTCAAAAGTCATAATAATTATTATGAACTAGGTGAAAGGTACAGTTTGGTTTAGCTCTTTGCCCAAAAAACTTGTGACATAATAGGTAGTATAAGCCTATTTGTTGCCCCAAAGTACAAGATACTATCTTCATCATTCTCAGACATCAGTGATTAAAGCAAGATTAGTTCATCCTCTTATGATACACGCTATGCTCTTGAGCAAGACTATCGCGTTTTCAGTTAATAGTAAATGTGAGAGAGGAACATAGTGTGTTTAAAAAAATTACAAGAATTTTGGGCTGGCCCGGTGGCGCACTGCTACAGTGCGCCGCTTGGGAGCTCGGCGGTTTTACAGAAAAGCAGGCTAACCCAGATATTGCATTCTTAAAGCAGCTGGATTTAAAATAAGTGATGGTTAGCAAAATCTAATAATGAACTTTTGAGAAAGGAATAGTTGATGCTTTTTTATTATGTTTTTGGGTTATATGCTTTTCTCATCATCATTGTTATTATTATTTTGGCCGTAGACTCAGTGTATCAACCAATTTTAACCTTTCTCCATTTGGTAGATAAGAATAGGGCTGCTTACTATCTTATAGTGAAATTTCCAATGTTAGCTGGGTAGTATAATGCAGCAGAAAGGATCCAAAAGTCTCCACATCCATAAAAATTGTAGAAAGTTTAGTTTCTGTTATTGCTGGTAGTTACCAATCATGATATGGTTCCAGTGTTTTTAACAGTATCTTTTGGTTCATTTATTCATTTATTTAGGCATTATTCAGTATTAATTGAACCCTGTTTTTTGTGCTGTATACTATGTCAGGCAGGGGAATATAACAGCAACACAGACAAAGTCCTTTCCCTTAGGGAGTTTATAATCTAGCTGGAAAGGTCGATTTTGAAGAACTAATTACAAATGTGTTTAGTACAAATTGTTATTGAGAAATGCCAAGTGCTTTGGGATGATTTCACATGGAAGTTTAATTCAGACTGTGGGAGTTCAGGGACAACGTTACTGAGGAAGTAGTATTTAAATAGAGAGCTGAATGATGTTTGGAAGTTAGCAGGACTAAGGGGGGATGTAGGAAGAAGGAGTACCTTTAGGGTCATGGGAATAGCATGTGCAGGACCTTCAGTATGAATAAAGAATTCAAGAAAGTTTAATATAGATGAAGCATAGAGAATAGAGGGAGGGAATATCACATGACTTGCAACTAGAAAGATTGGTAGGAGTTATATCATGCAGTTTGTTTTAGGCTAGGTTGAGGATTTTAGACTATCTGAAATGCAGAGAAAGCAATCAAAAAAAGCAAGAGTAAAATAATTAGATTTGTATATTTAAAAGATATATAAATATTATGAGTTGCTAGATTGGAGGGGAGCAGAACTGGATGTGGGGGATCAGAAGGCTATGGTAGTGGCTTAGGTGAGAGATGGCGGTACCTTGGGGAGAAAAGTGGGCAGTTTGAGAGCTATTTGGGAGATACAATGAACAAGCCTAAGTAACTGGGAAGAGATGACTCCAGATTTCTTCTTGCTGTTGCTGTGTAATACCAAGGTGAGTAAACCGGAAATAATGTTTGTTGGTATACTTCCAGTGGTTGAATGTGTGTATGGTCATGCCATTTGCTCATTTTAGGATAAAAATGTAGTGTAACTAGGCTCATTAAAAATTCAGCAAAACTTAAAGTGTGAGTTAGCAATTCTGAAACAGTGTATTCTAAGATTGAGCAAATAAATGAATATATTGTAGATATTAAGAGTTAACTTTTGAGGGCTAGCCAGGTAGCTCAGTTGGTTTGAACGTGGTGTTGATAACACAAAGGTCAAGGCTTCCGATCCCCATATTTGACAGCTGCCAAAAAAAAAGTTACATTTTTTTACACCAGAAAAAGTTGCTACAAACAAGGAAAAGAGGGAAGCTGTGATGAATCTTGGATTGAATTGGAATTAGAGATATCTGCTTCCGATCCCCATATTTGACAGCTGCCAAAAAAAAAAGTTACATTTTTTTACACCAGAAAAAGTTGGTACAAACAAGGAAAAGAGGGAAGCTGTGATGAATCTTGGATTGAATTGGAATTAGAGATATCAGTATAAATGAATGGTGATATAGAAATAAAAGATTGTATGTATGTATTATACATTATACATTTCTTAGCTGTGTTCCTGAGAGGACCTAGAAGGAGTGACATTGTAGCACCAATGAATACATCTACTGTTCAGATCTTGTTTTCTAAGTGCCAGACACCAGCAAAAGGAACCAACACTTCTTGCAGAAACAGCTAATTCCAGGAGGGGGGCAGGGAAAGTACAGTGTGAAAGTGCCAGAAAGTAAGGAAATATTCAAAAAATTATGGGAGCATGTCACAAGAACACAGGAGTCAACTTTAAGGAGCTCTCAGTGGCCAAATTAGGGACTCTTTGAGCAATAAATAAATAGGGGAGAAGGGAAAGATCTTTCTTGCCACAGAATTCCAATTAATAAACGTAGAAAGAATGATGGAAGTAAAAAAAAAAAACCACTGTTTGAGAAACACCACATTAATAAGTGTTTCAGGCAAGAATCATCGGTTAGTGGGCAGTATAGTATGGTTAGAAACAGGATATTTACATATTCACAAAGTATCTCACTAAAAAGATACTAATTACAAAAAGAAACATAGTAAGTAACCTTACAGTGGAGAAAGTGGACATCTCCTTAACCAAGTGATCAAAGTAGACATATTAGTAATGAGACACATGGATATTCATGTACTATCTGATATGATGCACTGAGAAGGACACAGCACCACTTTTTTGGTCACTTTTGATAAAAGTGCATATTGTGCATTTAATGTGCAAAACATCAGGCAAACCCAAATTGAAGTCAGTGCTACAAATTGACCAGTATTCTAAAAAAGTGTCAAGATTATGAAAGATGTTTGGAACTGAAGAACTGTGCCAAATTAAAGGAAACTAAGAAGACCTGATAACTAAATGCAGTGTGGGATCCTGGATGGAACCCTAGCCCAGAAAGACATTAGTAGAACAATTAACACAATTTGAATAAAGTCTGTAGATTAGTTAATAGAGTAATATGAATGTTAATTTCCTGATTTCATAATTCTGTTGTGGTTATATAAGTTTAGGGAAAGTGAAGGAATATGGTCAGGGCCCCTCAGATGTTCGGAATCTTGCCAAGCATTTGCTGCAAAAATCCACGTGCACCCAGGTATTCCTTAGTTATTGTCTGATGTAATTGTGCATGTGTACCCAGGTGTCCTGGGTTATGGACTTAAGTATAAAGATGAGCGGCTCTGATCCACAGGGCCCTTCCCACCCCATGGATGACCCCAGGGGCACCACAGGGAGGCCCTACTGCTGCTGGAGGCTGTTGATGCCAGTGCCCCTGGGATGCCCTTAGAGGCCACCGCTGCCACTGCTCCTACTGCTAGCTGCTATTGCTAGCTGCTGCTGCTACTGCTGAGGACTGAGCTCTTGTCGTCAGTCAATGGCTCCCAGGATCTTTCCCAATTACCTAGCATGGACCTACGTGTGAGGTGTCTGGTGACCCAGCCTGGCATGAGAGAGGTCTGGTGACACAGTCTGTACAATAGGTTTGAAGGATCTAAACCCTAGCCCTGACAATAAAAATGGAAACTTAGTCTGTACAGTGGGTTTGAAGGGTCTGAGCCCTAGCCTTATCAATACAAATGGAAACTCAGTATAACTAAAATAATGAAACATTTTGACTTTAGTTATGAATTGTCTAGCCAGACAATTAGCATAGCTATTGTTGTAACCCAACAACTGGCTTTGTCGTGTATCTTTACAATAAGCTATTAACATTTGGGGAAGCTGGGTGAAGGGCATATGGAAATTCTTTGCAGAATACTTTGTACTATTTTTGCAACTTTTTAAAGTCTGAAATTATTTCAAAATTAGAAATTTAAAAAAATTTTTAAATAGGGCCCTGAATTTAAATGTTTTCTAATTTTAATGAGGGAGGAGAGGTAATACAGTGAGGTTGGTTTTGTTACATTTTATTTTATAATTACAAGGGTACTTTAAAAAGTTTGTGGAAAATAGAATTAAAATAATACAAATCTTTCCATGAACTTTTTGAAAACCCACATGTCACACTCTTTTACCTGCCTGTAATCCTGCCAACTGGGCCAATTGTAGAGCTAGGGCTGGATCTGGAGCTCACAGACCCCTCAAGCCTGTTCACAGACTGGGTCACAAACCCTTCACACTCCAGGCTGGGTCCCCAGATCCGTCACACGCAGGTCTTTGAGCTAGGTAACTAGCAAACAGGTCCTCGGAAGCCGTAGGTTGGAGAGCATGGCCGTGCATGGCGGATGCCCGGGGTAGTAAACCCCAGCCGAGTGGTGGTGCCACCCATGTGCACTAACTCCACCCACACACAATTTATCTACAAAGAATGTGCCACACCACCCCCACCTGGACCTAAGGTGAGAGGGCCTGATTAAATTATTCTTTTTTCCCAACACCACATATGTGTTACATTTCAGTTATATTTACAAT
>NW_007737997.1:0-6146 GCF_000696425.1 Galeopterus variegatus
GCATCTCTTGGACCTTTCTGGAGCCAGGACCAGCCCAGTACTTGTATTCAGTTATATATACGAAAATACTTGTAGAACAAATGAATGGATTTTCAGTTCACTACACCACCTACAAAACACACTGGTTGGAGACAGAACAGCTAATATTATCCACACTTTGGAAAGACAATGTAACTCGCCCCAAGTCTTGTAGCAATTTCCTGTCAAGGTTAACGCCTGACAGAACACACCTTACCACTGTCACGGTGCTGCACACAGCACTGCTTCTGACCACAGACCTCACATCACAGCCACAAAAAGCAGCAAAGGCCCATGCCCAGGGATTCACTGGTGGTGCCAAGCTCTGCACCATCCTGAAGCAGCTGATCTGATGGAACAGCGGTGGCCTTTTGAAGTCACAGTTACAGCACGGGCAAGGTGACAATACCCTGCAGGGCTGGGCAAGGCTCCCCAGCAGGCTGTCCATGCTCTGAATGAGCACCTGCCACAGAGAGCCGATCCTCTCATGGCAGGATCCATGGGTCCAGAACTCGAGGCGTGGAGATGGGAGTGGCACCACTCACCATCACCCCTAGTGACCACTGGCAAAATTTTTGCTTCCTGTCCCTGAGACATTTTGCTCTGCTGGTCTAGAGGTCTTAGTTTCAGAGGGAGGACTGCTTCCATCAGGAGACACAAAAATGACCCCACTGAACTGGAAGTCAAGGCTGCCACCTGGTCACTTAGGGGTCCTCATGCCTCTGGGTCAACAGGATGAGATAGGAGTTACGGCCTTGGCTACGGTGACTGACCCAGACCACCAAGGGGACGCTGGACACTCCTTCACAATGGAGGTCAGGAAGACTATGTCTGGAACACAGGAGATCCCTTTGGACGTCTCTTAGTACCACCATGCCCTGACTAAGGTCAATGGGAAACCACAACAACCCAGTCCAGGCAGGGCTAGGAATGGCCCAGAGCCCTCAGGAACGAAGGTTTGGGTCACTCCGCCGGGTGAAGCACCACGACCTGCTGAGGTGCCCGCTGAAGGCAAAGGGAGCGGAGAATAGGAAGTGGAAGAAGGTGGCTGTGGCCACAGCTACAACCTCATGACCAGTGACAGAAACAGGACTGCGACTGTCATACTTCTTATTTTGTTATGAACATGCTTGTGTGTATAATACATATATAATACATATATTTGTGTATAATACATTTATACACACACACAAATTAAGCAAATATCTTTGTTTTATTTCCTCTCTTATTCTCCTATCATTTAACATAATATGGATTGACTTTACATCAGTGTTAAGGATTGCTAATTTTGCATCCTAGTATTCGAGTTTTGGGATATCTCAGGAAGAGTAAACATCACCCAAGGACTTTACTTCCTCTTCTGGGGAAGTGATTGTGAATTTTCAGTTGTATGTGGGATAGTTGTATCATGTTCGGTAAAATTACGACCTTGTTAGTGCCTTCATCTGGAGGCTGAATATGGGTTAAGGAAATGTGCGCAGATGCTGAGTTGACAAGGCATGGACTTGTGGTGGTTAACTTTATATGTCGACTTGACTGGGCTCAGAGAGGCCCAGATCACTGGTGAACCATTAGTTCTGGGTGTGTCTATGGGGGTGTGTCTGGAAGAGATCAGCATCTGAATTGGCAGACTGAGTAAAGAAGACCGTCTTCCATGATGTGGGTGGGTATCGCCCAATCCACTGGAGGCCCGAATGGAACAAAAGGCAGGGGAAGGGGGGACCCAGGCTCTCTGCTGGACCAGGGCCCCGGTCTCCTCCTGCCTCCAGATACTGGCACTCCCGGTTCACGGGCCTTTGGACTCCACTTGGGTGGACACCACTGTTCCCCTGGTCCTCAGGCCTTCAGGCTTAGATAGAAACTTAACGCCATCAGCCTTCCTGGGCTTCCAGCTTGCAGACAGCAGGATATAGGACTTCTCAGCTTCCATTATCATGTGAGCCAATCCCTTGTAACGAATCGTGCGTGCATGTGTGCGTGCACATGTGTGTGTGTGTGTGTGTTATCTCCTACTGGTTCTGTTTCTCTAGAGAACCTGTACTAATACACACAAGATTAACCAAGATCCTGATTTTCTAGTTCAAAGATGTACGCAAAAAGCGTTAATTGCCCAGAATTTCCTGGCTCTCACATATAATTTTCCATCTCTTCTTCTGCTAGGATCACCTCCCCTGCTGGGTGTCTAAATAAAATCAACATCTGCAAGTACAAGGAGAGTACTGAAGAGATTAACATACTCACTGACCAATAAGCCAAAACTTCAAGGATGAACGCAGCAAGCAAACATTCAAGCCAAAAAATGAACAGCAAAGCAGGTACCCAAGCCACTTCAGAATGTGCAGTGACTCTGCTGACCATAAATAAGCTCCTTGTTCTCCCAAGATCATTGCGAAAGAGGAAAAAAACTTGCTGAAAGATGGGAGAGTGAAAAGGTCTTTATGGCACATGAAAAGTGAAAATAACAAGCCCAGATGTGCTCCTGCCAGTGGGGGCTGTGATCCCATCACCTCTCATCAGAGCCCCAGCCTGGGGAGGGGGCCAGCTCTGGTCAGGTCCACAGAGCTCACAGCTGGTGCCACATACCAGGAGCTGGATTTAACAAAGGTCGGCAGGCATCTGAAATGCAAAGGACAGCAGCTAAAAGGACAGACAGATACTGGCACTCCCGGTTCACGGGCCTTTGGACTCCACTTGGGCGGACACCACTGTTCCCCTGGTCCTCAGGCCTTCAGGCTTAGATAGAAACTTAACGCCATCAGCCTTCCTGGGCTTCCAGCTTGCAGACAGCAGGATATAGGACTTCTCAGCTTCCATTATCATGTGAGCCAATCCCTTGTAACGAATTGTGCGTGCATGTGTGCGTGCACATGTGTGTGTGTGTGTGTTATCTCCTACTGGTTCTGTTTCTCTAGAGAACCTGTACTAATACACACAAGATTAACCAAGATCCTGATTTTCTAGTTCAAAGATGTACACAAAAAGCGTTAATTGCCCAGAATTTCCTGGCTCTCACATATAATTTTCCATCTCTTCTTCTGCTAGGATCACCTCCCCTGCTGGGTGTCTAAATAAAATCAACATCTGCAAGTACAAGGAGAGTACTGAAGAGATTAACATACTCACTGACCAATAAGCCAAAACTTCAAGGATGAACGCAGCAAGCAAACATTCAAGCCAAAAAATGAACAGCAAAGCAGGTACCCAAGCCACTTCAGAATGTGCAGTGACTCTGCTGACCATAAATAAGCTCCTTGTTCTCCCAAGATCATTGCGAAAGAGGAAAAAAACTTGCTGAAAGATGGGAGAGTGAAAAGGTCTTTATGGCACATGAAAAGTGAAAATAACAAGCCCAGATGTGCTCCTGCCAGTGGGGGCTGTGATCCCATCACCTCTCATCAGAGCCCCAGCCTGGGGAGGGGGCCAGCTCTGGTCAGGTCCACAGAGCTCACAGCTGGTGCCACATACCAGGAGCTGGATTTAACAAAGGTCGGCAGGCATCTGAAATGCAAAGGACAGCAGCTAAAAGGACAGATACAAAAGGTTATTATTCACGAACTACAAAAGCAAAGTCTGCACCTCAAGCATTTTTCCCAAAGTCTACCTGGAGACCGTCTTTCCATATGATGTGAAGGTGGGCTCAAAAACCTCACTGTTTATTTGCCCTAATGTGTGCAAAGTTCCCAGACTAGTTGAAACTGCACACTGACAGCCAGCTAAGAAACATTCTTGGCAGCCTAGGGAAAAGGATTTTGATGTATTATAAAAACAACAGTAATTCTGAATGGAACATTGTTTCTTTCCTGACCATAAAAATACTGAGTGGGAAAAGGCTACTCTTATCAAAGAATTTTAGAGTTAGAAGCTGTGAAGCTCCCAGTTTCTTTTGAGTGAGGTACCCATCATTGGAGAAGGGTCCTGGGGGGTGTGGCTGTGGGCTGGGAGGGAAGGCGACCCTGGGGAGGCAGAGGAGGACGGATGTATGTAGGCTACTTGCAAATGAAGAAAGTAACAGCCAAGACTTCCTTCAGGGAAGAACACAAAGTCGATCTTTTAAGTCGATCTTTTTGTTTTTGTTAAATCTTCTGGTGCTTAGCTTTTAGACAAATAAGATTTGAAGACATGCCTGGAAATTGCCTGGCCATACCTAAACCCTCAGGACCCATGCTCCAAAGGGAAGGGTCCCAAAGGAGGCAGAACAGAGGACAAACAGGGCAAGCCTCACCATTTCGAGAGCCTACTTGGAGTCAAGCGACTTTCATAAGCTGAGGAGTTTTCTGCTCTCAGAACTCCTGACACCAAATGTGGGGTTTTCCCCTATATCAGCCAGTTCTCCAGCTCTCCAGACACCACCTGGGGACCCTACAGTTCAGTTCAATTTTGACACTGACTCCCTGGAGTTAGTGCAGTCCCACAAGATGCCCCACTTCAGACCCAGGGCGAGGCCAGAGGGTCCCTGAGGCAAGAGCTGCTGTCCCCGTGGAGTTGGGGCACACCATCCGCCCAGCATCCCTGGGTGTTCACCAACCCGGAAGCTCTCCACACCCCACTGTTTAGGGGTTTTATGGAGGTTTTATCCTGCGGGGTGATTGATTTATTGATCCAGTCTCCAGCCCTTCTCCTTCCTGGAGGTTGTGGGGTGGGAAAGTTGATGAAAGTTCGAAGCCTCTCATCAAGGTTTGGTCTTTCTGGTGACCAGCTCCATCCTGAGTCTGTCTAGGGGCCACTGAGACTCCCTTGCTAGAGTAAAAGGCGCTGTCACCTGGGAAATTCCAAGGGATCAGGAGCTCTGTGCCAGGAAGCGGGGCAGAGACCAAATTTGTATATTGTATCCCAATATCACACATACATTACCTAATTCTTCCACAAATTCTGAGTTACAAAGGAGGAGCAAATAAGCTTGAGAGAGGTTACCTGCCTGTGGTTTGCTACTGGCTAGAGCAAGGACCCAAACCCACTCAAATGCCCCTCCAAATTCCACTTACAGAAGTGACCGACTGGCCAACAGGAAGTGAACAGCACTGCTCTGATTGAATAAAATATTTTCAAAGTCTGAAGGGCCAGCCGATTAGCTCAGTTCTACTGAAAACACCAAGGTCTGGGGTTAGNTGTCTAGGGGCCACTGAGACTCCCTTGCTAGAGTAAAAGGCGCTGTCACCTGGGAAATTCCAAGGGATCAGGAGCTCTGTGCCAGGAAGCGGGGCAGAGACCAAATTTGTATATTGTATCCCAATATCACACATACATTACCTAATTCTTCCACAAATTCTGAGTTACAAAGGAGGAGCAAATAAGCTTGAGAGAGGTTACCTGCCTGTGGTTTGCTACTGGCTAGAGCAAGGACCCAAACCCACTCAAATGCCCCTCCAAATTCCACTTACAGAAGTGACCGACTGGCCAACAGGAAGTGAACAGCACTGCTCTGATTGAATAAAATATTTTCAAAGTCTGAAGGGCCAGCCGATTAGCTCAGTTCTACTGAAAACACCAAGGTCTGGGGTTAGATCCCTGTACCAGCCAGCCACCAAAACATAAAACATCTTAAAAGCAACAAAGAATTAACAAGATAGCAGGAAACTACTGGGCCAAAAATCTATGAGAATGCATGAACCCAGAGAGGGCAACAGCCCCGACTGCCCTGAGGGCCTCTACTGACCTGGAAGGAACAGCCCAATTCTGAAGTATGGTTTTGGTGAGACCCTGCAAGGCTGCAGGGAACGGAAATCAAAGCCAGGTGTCTGCTACAGGTTGGGGTGGGGGAGGGAGTGTTAAACCCACACACACATTTTCTGTCTCTGGCTACCCAGTGTTATCTCCTCAAGGTAAGGGCATATGAGTAATGTGGCCAAGCAGGGAGTCTTCAGCCTCAAACACGGGTGACAGTGGTCCCAGGACGGTGGTCTCCCAAGCACATGGAAGAGGCAAGGCAAAATCTTCTCAGGGAATGAACTTTTATCCCAGGCCTCAAATTGACTCCACAGAGAACTGTTCAAATAAAATGATCAGTCCACAAAGACAGCCAGACAAATAGGTGAAAACATACAAAGCTACAGAAAACAGAGGACTTCAGACATTCGAATTATCAGATAAAAATATTTTTAAAAACCTGTGAAAACTATGTTTTAAAAACT
>NW_007737997.1:7004-9676 GCF_000696425.1 Galeopterus variegatus
AAGTTGTGGAGGGGGACAGTGGTGAAACAGTGGGACTGTTCTAAATGCACTGCACCGTGTGGACTCTAAAGTGGCTAACATGTAAATTTAGGTGTGTTTTACCACACACACAAAAACTAAAAGACAAAACGGAAGGATTAAATAGAACGTCGGGAAATAAGAGAAAATACAAGTCCAAACTAAGTCTAACCCGGACAAACTTAATAGCAGAATAGAAATCTCTAAAGAGATAATCACATAAAAACTATACTCTCTGACTACAACAAAATTAAATTAGAAATCCAAAACGGAACGGTATTTGGGAAATCTACCGCCAATATGTGAAAATAAACAACATCTAAATAACCAGTGGGGTGAAGAAAAAATCACAAAGGAAATTAGAAAGTATTTTGGGCTGAATGAAAATGAAACATGACACAGCAGACACAGCACAGCCGAAGCAGCGCTTAGGCACAGTCTTATAGCGTCAACACCACATTCAAAGAGAAGCAGGCTGGCCACTGGCTCAGGTGGCAGAGTGCAGTGCCGCCGACCCTAAGGTCAAGGGTCCAGACCCTCACACCACAAGCCACCAAAAAAGTTTTTTAAAAAGAAATAAATAAAATAGAAATAGTTCTTAAGGAACAGTACAGAAGAGCTAAACCCGAAGTAAGCAGAGGGGAGAAGATAAAAGATCAGAGCAGAAGTTAATGAAACAGAGAACAGAAAAGCCATAGGGAAAAACCAACAAACCAACAGCTGGTTTGCTGACAAATCAAGAAATTTAACAGAATTTTATTTTTATTTGTTTTTTTTTGTTGTTGGTGGTAGCTGGCCAGTCTGGGGATCTGAGCCCACGACCTTGTGTTATAAGGCTGCGTTTTATTGTTTGTTTGTTTGTTTTTTTAAGAAATTTAAGAAAACTTTAGCCAGAATGGAGACAGTGAAATTTTTCTAGAAAGGAGCAGATAATAAATATTTTAGTTTTGGGGGCTGCATATGTTTCTGTCATATGTTTTTCTTTGGTTTTTGTTTTGTTTTTAGAACACTTTAAAAATAGAAGGACCATTCTGAGCTCAGGAGCCACACACAAGTGGCTGTGGTGCATGTGGCCTGCAAGTCGTAGTCCATGGACCCCTGAGCTAGTAGACCGAGAAAGAAAGAAGACACAAGTAACTCACGCCAGGAATGAAAAACATGTCAGTGGTCCCGCCCATACAGAAGCTACAAAGACCCCAAGAGAACACTGTGAACAACTGTACACTAACCAATTAAGGCAATTTAGATGAAACGGAAAAGTTTCTAAAGACACAAATTACTGAAATTGGCTGAAGAAAAAATATAAAATCTGAATAGACCTATACAAAGTAGAAAAAAATTGAATTAGTAATTAAAAATCTTCCCACACAAAAAAGTCCAAGCCCAGATGGCTTCACTAGTGAATTCTACCAAACACTTAAAGATGAAATAAGATCTCACTTTCACAAAGTCCCCAGGAAATGGAAGAAGTGGGAACACCTCCCAACTCATTCTATGAGGTTAGTATTACCCAAAACCAAAGCCAGAAAAAGATACTACAAAAAAAGAAAACTACAGAACAACATCCCACATCAATATCCTTGTGGATGCAAGAATCCTCAACAAAATATTAGCAAACCAAATCCGGCAACATGTAAAAAGGATCATACACACACATTATGACCAAGTGGGGATTATCCCAGGAAAGCAAGGTTGCTTTAACACCTAAAAGTCAATGTAATACAGCATATTAACATAAAAAAGAACAATCACTGTATGATGAACTCAATAAATGCAGGAAAGCATTTCACAAAACTGAATGGTTACTCACAATAAAAACTCTCAACGCAGTAGGAATGGAAAGGAACGTCCTCGGCTTGATGAAAGGCATCTACAAAAACCCCGCGGTGTAACAACTCATGGTGAGGAGCACTGTGCAGGGAGGATACCTGCCCTCTGCACTTCTGTGGGGCATGTACGGCGCTTCTGGTCAGAGCCATCAGGCAGGAAAGGAAAACGAAAGGCTCCAGACTGGAGAGGAAGAAGGAAAACCATCTCGCTTTGCAGACCATGTAATGTTGTATGTAGAGAATCCCAAGGAACCCACAGAAACTACTACAACTAACAAACAAGTTGAGCGAAGCCACAGAGTACAAAATCAAGACACAAAAATCAGTTGTATTTCTATATACGAGCATTGAACAATCTGGAAACAAAATTAAGAAAATAATACATTCTCAAATAGCATCAAAAGAATAAAATATTCAAGTATAAATTTAACAAAAGAACTGCAAGACTTGTACTCCAAAAATTAGAAAATGTTGCTGAAAGAAGTTACAGATGTAAATAAACGGACTTCCATGTCCTTCCATCAGAAGACTCAACATCACTAACAGCAATCTCCCCAAATTAACCTATGGATTTAACACAACCCAAATTAGAATCTCAACTTGCTTTTTCTGCCAAAATTGACAAGCTAATCCTAAAATTTATATGGAAATACAAAAGACCCAGAATAGCCAAAACAATGTTGAAAGAAGAATAAGATGGAGGACTTACATGTTCTGATTTCAGAACTTCTACTAAGCTACAGTACTGTATAAAGACAAATACATAGGTCACTAAAACAAATTGAGAGCAGGAAATAAACTTTTATACCTATGGTGGGTTGATGT
>NW_007737997.1:10472-15668 GCF_000696425.1 Galeopterus variegatus
TAGGTCACTAAAACAAATTGAGAGCAGGAAATAAACTTTTATACCTATGGTGGGTTGATGTGGATACAGGCTCCGAGGCAGGCCAACAGCTAGGACAAGTGGATCGCCATGTGCCGGAAGAAGAAAGCGGGCCCTTGCCATGAGCAAAAACTAATTCAAAACAGATCAAGACCACACGTAAGCACTAGAACTAAAAAACTTAGGAACAAGTCTTGGTGACCCTGGATTAAACAAAGAACTCTTAGATACGACAAAAAAGCACGGCAATAAAAGTAACAAATTGGACTTCAAAGTTTGAACCTTTGCGTTTTGATTTAGGCACAAATTTAATGAGAAAGTGTAAAGACAAACCAGGGACTGGGAGGAGATATTTGCAAACCACACGTCAGCACCAGCGGTGCCACACTGAAGACACGATGCCCTTCCTGACACCATGGAGCTGTCGGGGATATAGAAACCATGTTACTGGGATCCCACCCAAGGACAGACCTGTATGGAAGCCTCGCCAGTGATGGCTGCACAGGGACAGCATCCTCAGGGATGGTTGGGCAGTAAAACTGAGCCACGGAACTTTTCTTAAGCATTTCCACCCCCTTTCTGGAACCCTTTCTCTATATCAAAGCATCCTACATTTCTCCAGCTTTTGGAAGGGAATGTACTCGATTTGATTAAGGATAAATATGAAAACAATCTACAACAAGCAACATACTTAATGGTGAAACATTTACACTCTCTCCTTGAAGGTGGGAAGGGACAAAAACGCCCATTACCATGACTTGTACTTAACAGTGCGCTGAAAACTCACGTTGGTCCAGCAAGGCAAGGAAAAGAAATAAAGGATCTGAGGATTAGAAAGGGGAAAATGAAACTCTCATTAGCCACAGAGCATACGATTAGGTACATAAACAATCCAAGAGAATCTGTAGAAAATATTAGAATTAAAGTGAATCTAGCATGGTTTCTGGATACAAGATTGACAGATAAAACTAATTTCTTCATACCCACAAAATTTTTTAAATAACGCCACTCACAATAGTGTCAAAGAACATCAAATAACATTCCTCTATTGTCAGTGAAAATGTAAAATGAAATAGCCACCTTGGAAGAAAGTCTGGTGTTCCTCAAAATGTTAAACATGGAGTTACTGTACTGACCCAGCAATCCCACTACTGGGTATATAACAAAGAGAACTGAAAATGTCATGTCCACACAGAAAATGTGTACGTGTATGTTCAAAGCAGCATTATTCATAATAGCCCCAAAGTGGAAATAACCCAGATGCTCAACTGACGCACGGATAAAGAAAGTGTGGTGTGTGTATATTTATATATACATACACACAACGGACTATCATGCAACAATAAAAATGAATGAAGTACTACTGACACACGCCACGACATGGATGAACCTTGGAAACATAATGCTAGGGCAAAGAAACCAGTTACAAAGACCACATATTGTATGACACAATTTATATGAAATGTCCAGAACAGGCAAATCCGTAGAGACAGAAAGTGGACTGGTGGCTTCCAGGGCTGGAGACTGGGGGAGGGGAATGAAGAGTGGCTGCTGATGAGCACAGGGTTTAATTCTGTGGTGACGGAAATGTTCTCAAATTAGACTGTGGTGATGGCCACACAACACTATTAATACACTAAAAACCACTGAGCTATGTGCTTTCCGTGGGTAGCTCTTGTTATGGGAATTACGTCTCTATAAAGCTGATAAAAATGCATTTACAAAGTCAGACGCTCAGATATCCAGGAAGTAACTTAAAAGACTATAAACCCTCTACTACGAAAACTACAAATGGTTACTGAGATAAATTAAAGATGATCTAAACTAATTAACGGACATATGTTCATTATTAGGAAGTTCAATATTGGGATAGATTCAGTACAATTCCATTTAAAATCTTCAGAGATTTTGTGAAAATTAACAAGATGACTGACATTTATATAAAAATGCAAAAAGACAAAAATAGCCAAAAATATTCAAATAGATGAACAAGAGAACTTACAGCATCAAATTTCAATGGGTACTGTAAAGCTACAGTGTGGTACTGGCAGACAAAAGGACAGAACGACAGCTCAATGAACAGACGTAGAGGCTACGAGTAGGACACATGTGCATTAACACGACGGTGACAAAGACAGCCCCACACAGCTGTGGGGGAGGAAACGTCCTTCCAACAGAGGAGCCTACGTCAACTGGATGTCCACGTGAAAAAGGATTATTCCTGACCTTACCCTCACGTAACAGACAGAAATAATTTCTACATAGATTGTACATCTCAAGTGAAAATAACTTAGAATGTCTTCATGAAAGTGAGATAAACAGAGATTTCATAAGCAGGGAAAAAAAGCACAAACAATCGGGAAGAGACTGATAAACCGAGCTACAGTAAATTAGGAACTTCTGTTCATCCAAGACTCAAAAGAGTAAAAAATAAGCCCACAGAATGGGAGGAGCTATTTGTAATTCATGTAATTGACAAAAGACTTGTACCCAAAATATATAAATAACTTCTTACCGAAGAAAAAGAGAGATAACATAATATAAAAATGGGCAAAAAATTCAAACAGGCAGTACATGAAAAGTATATCCAAATATCCAACCTCATTAGACATCAGGGAAATAAATTTAAAACCTCAATAAGATACCACCATATACTCACAAAAAGGACAAAATGAGAAAAGACACACCATGAGAAGTGTTGAGAGGATGCAAACCGCCCAGGGTGTTCACAAGCTGCTGGAGGTGGTATGAACTGGCACAACCACCATGGAACCTGCTGGGCAGTATCTACTGAAATGGAACACGTGCACAGCCCAGGACCCAGCAGTCCCACACCCACGTCTGTAACCAACAGAAATGCACCCATATGTACACCGTAAGACAGGTGCAAGGTAGCATGACTCAAACACCCAAATGTCCAAATAGCAAAAATCGTGGTTAGCAATGAAAATGAATGAAGGAGACTGTTGCACACGACGACGTGGATTAATTTTAAAAACTTAGTGTTGTATGAGGCAAACCAGACACAAAAGAATACCTGATGAACTATATAAAGATCAAAATATGATAAAACTAACGTAGGGTGCTAGTGATCAGGTTCCTGTGGAGGAGTGATGTGGTCAGGAGCAGGAGGGCACCGTGACGCTCCAGTGCCACCATGCTCCACATGGGGGGCCACAAAGGGCTGCCTAAGCTCTCATAACTCGACCACTGCCCGGGTCAATGCAATGTTGAACTTAAATATAGACAGAAGCATTGGCAAAAAATCAATAAAGCTTCTGGAACATAGCAGAATATCTTTGAGGCCTTAGAGCAGGAAAAAACATCTCATGCTGGAGACAGAAAGCACTAACTACAAAGGAAGAGATTAATAAACTGAACTGCCTTAAAATTAAGAATCCTGTTCGCCAACAAATACCTTTCAGAGAGTGAACAGGCAAGCCACAGTGGGAGGAGCCAGACACAAAAGCTTGCATCCACTAGCACTGATACGAAGTTCAGAAACAGGCAGAACCGCCGTCTTAGAAGACAGGGCACACTTAANGGATCCGAACCCTCGGCGGGAGCGCCGCCACACTCTACCAAGTGCGCCACCGGGCCGGCCCGGGAGATAAATTTTTTAATACCACTTTTTAATAATACCAAAACCGATAAAATACTTACTTTTTTTTTTTCCCCCTAACCCTGAAAACTACAAAACATTCCTGAGTAAAATTTAAGGAAGCCTAAATAAAAGAAATATATCATGTTTATGGATTAGGAGACTCAATATTGTTAAGATCCTCAAATGGACCTATAGACTCAACGCAACCCCAATAAAAATCCAAGCAGCCTTGACAAGATGATCCCAAAATTTTGCAGAAAATCAAAGGACCTAAAAAAACCAACAAAAAGACTTCAAGAGGGAAGAACAAAGCTGGAGGACTTACAACACCCTATTTCAGGACTTACTAGAAAGCTACCCTGTAAGTTTATTACTGCAGCTGCTACAGTAATCAAGACAGTGTGGTACTGGCATAAAGACAGATATAAAGATCAAGGAACAGAACAGAGTCCAGAAATAGACCCACACTTTTTCTGTCAACTGATTTTCAACAAAGGTGCCAAGGTGGTTCCTTCCTCTTCAGGTCTCGCCCTTCCCTCCTGGAGCCCTGCCCCCTCAGCCACTTGCTGTGCCCAGGACCCGCCCCCTGCCAAGGCCCCACCCTGCCCTCCTGGAACCACAAGCCCTGGCTTCTTGCTCCATCCTCAGGCCCCACCCCTTCCTGTGCTGGAGCCCCACCTCCACAGCTTCTTGCTGTGCCCAGGNATCCACTAGCACTGATACGAAGTTCAGAAACAGGCAGAACCGCCGTCTTAGAAGACAGGGCACACTTAATTTGGGGAGGATAAAGAAGACATTGGGAAGGGGCAATAAAGGGGCTCCGGAGGTGGTCATTTTCTATGGTGGTTACACAAGTGTTCACTTTATGATAATTTACTGATCTGTACACTTATTTTTCATGCTCTTATTTACGTGTTTTTCTCCACAATGAAAATGATGAAACAAATTTGAAGACAAGGATGTCACTACGACGATGTCTACGCAGTGTTGCACTGTAGGTCCTGGACAGTACAGTGAGCCACGCACAAGGAATAAGAGCGCACAGATCAGAAAGAAAGAGGTAAAAGAGACTTTATCACAGGTGGCGTGATCATTTCATAGTAGATCCTAAAGAACATAAACAAAAACCTACTAGAATAAGTGAAGTCAGCATATTCATAACAACAAAACTGGGAGATAAATTTTTTTTTTCCTTTTTGTCTTTTTTCGTGACCAGTAATGGGATCGCAACCCTCGGTGTCGCACCCGCACCGCGCTCAACCAGTGAGCGGACCGGTCTCTATATGGGATCCGAACCCTCGGCGGGAGCGCCGCCACACTCTACCAAGTGCGCCACCGGGCCGGCCCGGGAGATAAATTTTTTTTTTCCTTTTTGTCTTTTTTCGTGACCAGTAATGGGATCGCAACCCTCGGTGTCGCACCCGCACCGCGCTCAACCAGTGAGCGGACCGGTCTCTATATGGGATCCGAACCCTTGGTGGGAGCGCCGCCACACTCTACCAAGTGCGCCACCGGGCCGGCCCGGGAGATAAATTTTTTTTTTCCTTTTTGTCTTTTTTCGTGACCAGTAATGG
>NW_007737997.1:16290-17970 GCF_000696425.1 Galeopterus variegatus
CCACCCTCCCCTCCTGGAACCACACCCCCTGGCTTCTTGCTCCATCCTCAGGCCCCACCCCTTCTTGTGCTGGAGCCCCACCTCCACAGCTTCTTGCTGTGCCTAGGCCATGCCCCCTCCCAAGGCCCCGCCCTCCCCTCCTGGAGCCACACCCCCTGGCTTCTTGCTCCATCCTCAGGCCCCACCCCTTCTTGTGCTGGAGCCCCACCCCCTCAGCTTCTTGCTGTGCCTAGGCCATGCCCCCTCCCAAGGCCCCGCCCTCCCCTCCTGGAGCCACACCCCCTGGCTTCTTGCTCCATCCTCAGGCCCCACCCCTTCTTGTGCTGGAGCCCCACCCCCTCAGCTTCTTGCTGTGCCCAGGACCTGCCCCCTCCCAAGGCCCCACCCTCCCGTGGAGCCACACCCCCTGGCTTCTTGCTCCATCCTCAGGCTCCACCCCTTCTTGTGCTGGAGCCCCACCCCCTCAGCTTCTTGCTGTGCCTAGGCCATGCCCCCTCCCAAGGCCCCGCCCTCCCCTCCTGGAGCCACACCCCCTGGCTTCTTGCTCCATCCTCAGGGATTGTGGAGGAAGAAATTCCCTTTCACTGGGAGAGAGGACAAGAATTCCCTCTGACCAGCGAAAGACAGGAAGGATGAACAAACAAAAGACGTAGAGTCGGAGTGTTCCTGGGCTGTCAGATCCCCCCGACACGAGTTCCTGGTCCTACACCCAGGGAGCAGGGCCTGGGGAGCAGAATTCATAGTCATCTCTCCTTGGGAGGACCTTCCCAACTTCTGCCCACCTTGCCCTGTTCTCCAGCAAGTCCAGGCCTGATCTGGGGGCTCTCAGGGGCAGGGTCTGTGCCTTGAGCCCCATCCCAGCTCCAGCACAACCCTCTCACCTGCTGACAGCCATCACTCTGAGATGGGGCAATGAGAGCCACAGGCATCTGCTACCACTGTTCCCAGCAGATCCAGACAGCCCGGAAAACCCCGTTCTCTCCCACGCGTGGGCAGTGTGAGTTTGGAGCTCACCATGGGCTCCCAACTTCTTGCCTAGAAAGAACAAATACTTCTAAGGTACTGTCTGACTTTTCTCCTTGGGCTCTGCAGCAAGATCAGAGAGGTCACTCTCTCCCCTCCCCTCCTCCTCTCTGGACTTCACACCTTGCCTAACCCTTTTCCTCCTCAGCCAGGAATTTTATTTAGACAATTTTGCCACCAAGATGATTTTCTTCTCAAGGTTCCAGCAATACCCGGCCATCCCACATGCAGTACATGCACTGAATTTTCCCTCTTTGTTCATCCAGTCAACAAACATCAGGTCAAATCTGATGCACACGAAACTACAAACATCTGACCACTTTTGACCTGCAAAAACAGCAGTATGACAGGTTCCATCCAGTATCACTGAGCACTAACTTTGAGCGAGACCCTAGAGATACAAAGAGAGACAGCGTCTCTCCTCTCATTGAGCCCACAATTTAGTGGGGTGGAGGCAGGGAAATGAACACGGACTGCACCAGAGCCAATGCCAGGAAGGAAACAGATGGGCAGCCCACTGGAGACAATGCATGGTAGGTGGGATGATGAGGACCAGCGGGTGAAGCTGTCATGTCAAGGGGCAAAATTTCCACCAGGCATCTGGGGACACACCGCTTGGAGCACTGACTTACACATGAACTCAAGAGTGCAGCTCTG
>NW_007737997.1:19854-20790 GCF_000696425.1 Galeopterus variegatus
TAAGTTACCAAAATTATGGACATATTCACATGATAACTTGTAGTTTTTTGCATACCACCAGCTCTAAGACAGGAAAAATGACTCAGGGACCTACGACCAAATGTCTGCAATGACTGGCCACTATCCCCTGGTTTTTCCTCCCCTCTCTGTGCCTCTCACGTGGCTCCCAGCCAGGCACACCAGCAGGTTCAGCTTGCTCTCTCCTGCTTAGGGACAGCCAGCAGTTGCCTTTGCAGCTAGATTTTCTCACTGAAGCACATCTGGAAGAGCCGTGCACTGCAAACACAGCACTCTCCCCTCAGCCTGGACCTTGGCCGGGCCTGTGCTCACAGCCACGTTTCTCCGTTGGTTTCTAAAGTCGTAGCAGATTCTGCACAGCTGATACCAACATTCTTTTCTAAATAATTCCATGCCATAATCATAAGTCAGATATAAAAATCAGGTGGAATATGAAGAGATGAGGAAAGACTAACTTCCTCGCCCAGCTGGCCGCATCTACAATGAAGAGCTACTGATTAGCATGCTGTTCTAAATACAGTGAAGCACCCGTATTCAGCAACCTCCTGGTAACCACCACATGCTGTGGTCAAATGCTTTGCTCTCGGAACCACCCAAGACAAAGTGCATTCCTGTTAAATGCATCGTGGGGGGTAGGGGCATGCAATCTCGCTCCTTCTGCCTCCCTGTACCTACACCAAAGAGCTGGAAGGGGAAGCAGAAACACAAGCCGTCCACAGTTCAGTCAGCCAGCATTTCTACGTGCTAGCAGTTTGACAAAGTGTTTAACAACAGAAGAGGTTGAAATTACTTTTTCAGTCACCTGTAGATTAGTCATTTAAAAGACCTTCCTCCCCTACTGATTCTGTGCTGGTTTCTTCTTCTGTCTCACTAGAGACAACGCCAGATGCATGAGTGTCTAACGCTGGAGCTGCTGGA
>NW_007737997.1:22821-23752 GCF_000696425.1 Galeopterus variegatus
GGATACGGAGAGGTGAGGCTGGACCACCCTCTTACATGTAGAGTGTGACCTAGGTCACATCCTCCAACAAGCAAGTGGATGCTGCAATGATGCAGAAAGAGGGCCTGGGAGGGATAATTGCAAACACACGGTCTGAAATGCACGGCCCAAGGTGTATCCAGATCCCTCTACCCCATCCAATACCATCACTGGGTGTATCGGCCNAAAAAAAAAAATCACATTTAGTGGCATCCAGCAAGAGCCTCAGCTCAGCTTGCCAAGAACAACACACATGGGGCCGAGAAACCCAATGGTAAACACAGTCGCCTACTGAGGGCTGCTTGAGAAGTGCCAAGCCGCTCCAGTGCACAGTCTTCCTCTCAGGGCTTGCACAAGCCTGTACCTCTACTTTCTATTTTTCCTCTGTTCAAGAGAAAGCTTTCTGAACATCTGTGTTAAGAATAGGGAATATCTCTTCCTGCAAAGAGTGGAGGTATCTACACAGATCTTTACTGATTTGCAGCTGCCAATTCAGTAAGAGGAATCCTCTGCCTTGTGAATCAAGGTCAAAGTTATCCAAGACTTTTTGGGAACAGTCACCACTAAAATCATGTGGCCCTGCCCCTGAACCAGCTAAAACCACTCTGGGCCTTGAAAAACACAAGCCCATAATTTTTCTCTTGGGAAAGAAAATGAGAGGATGAATANTGTTAAAAACACAGAATCCACCGGTGAGCTCTGAAGTGTGTATGTCTGCAGTGGGCCCAGAAATTCATGTTTTCAACAAGCTCTCCCTGGTCAGCGGGTCTCGGAACCAGCGCTTTGGAGGAGCAGCTGAACAAATACTCAGGTCATTTCCCTTTCCTAAGCCTTAAAATGAAAACACTGTACAAAAATAAAAATATTTCAAAAGCTCACTACTGTCAGGGGCATTAGTCCCTAAAAAAAAAAA
>NW_007737997.1:25867-26669 GCF_000696425.1 Galeopterus variegatus
TTCTTCTGTCTCACTAGAGACAACGCCAGATGCATGAGTGTCTAACGCTGGAGCTGCTGGAGGGCACAGCCTGGGGAGGACTCATCTGACACGGGGGCCTGCTGTCCCCACACTTCCTATGAGACCTAAAGGTTAAAAGGGGGTAAACATACATGAGGGTTCAAGACCATCCACTCCTGGAAGTAGAGTCTGCCTGATTCATCCTGGCCACCTGTGCAGGAGCCCCCACCAGAGGCCTGGGTCACTCCAGCCAAAGCTGCCTTCTCTGTTCACACAGAAACTGATGGACAGCACCACCTTCTCCGTATGCTTGACAGCTACAAGGCTAGGAACCACTGATCTATCGTGTCAGTTTCAGATGTTCTCAGGCTAGGGCTCAGAGACCCTTCAAACCTGTTGTGCAGACTCGGTCACAAACCCCTAACATGCAGGTCCACGAGCTAGGTAATAGGAAAAAGATCCTGGGAGCCAGGGGTAAAAATTAATAGGCTTTATTCAGATGCAAGCTTAGGTAGCTAGCAGCAGCTGCCCTAGTGGCCTCCTGGGGCATCGCAAGGGCACTGGCAGCAACAACCTCCGGCAGCACTAGTGGCCTCCCTCCTGCCCCGCTCCCCCACCCGGGGGGGAGTCCCAGAGCGGGCGCACTGTGGATCAGAGCAGTTCGTTCTTTATAATTAGGTCCAATAACCCAGAAACACCTGGGTGGAGTCAGACAACCAAAGAACACCTGGGTGCACAAGGGCAATTACATTAGACAATAACCAAGGAACACCTGGGCGCATGTGCCTATTTACATCAAATG
>NW_007737997.1:27375-29096 GCF_000696425.1 Galeopterus variegatus
TACATTAGACAATAACCAAGGAACACCTGGGCGCATGTGCCTATTTACATCAAATGCTCAGCAAGATTCTGAACATCTGAGGGACCCTGACCATATACTTTCACTTTCCCTATAGATGTCAAAAACATTTCTCCTTTCCTCAGGAAAATCAAGACAGAAAAGAACAGACTCAACAGATCCCTCTTAGTCCGTAGCACTATTCAAGGATACTTCAAAAAGTTCATGGAAGAACTGAATTAAGAAGCAGTACTAATTTTTCCATGAACTTTTTGAAGGCCCTTCACATTTTACAGAGAACATCCTTCGCATGAATCTTACTGTTGCCAATTAATTTAGTAATGGCCTCTGTGCTGGGCTGTCTTCCAGACTGGCATTCCCTGTTTTTAACTTAAACACTGATTCCTTGTTGGAAGTGGTGTTTTGTTGTTTTTCTGAACAGCTTCTTAACCTGGGAATCAAGTCACCTCCAAGACTACACGGAAATCCCGACTTCATGAGGCCACAGAGGAGCTTGCTCACAGCCCGACGGTGAGCTTCCTCAGATCGCCAGGTGAGGTGAGCTCCATGGGATGCCTAGTCCTGTAAGGATAAACATCTGTTTAATGTGCAAAGACCGGGCTGGGGACCTTCCAGGGAACTGATCCCACCATGAAATGAAGATGACTTTGTCACAGAAGCGAGTCCAAGAGTGTCAAAACCCCCAGCAATGGAGCCCGGAGCTGAGCCTGTGGCCGCCACTCACCCTTAACATGGCTTGGGCCCTGGATACGGAGAGGTGAGGCTGGACCACCCTCTTACATGTAGAGTGTGACCTAGGTCACATCGTCCAACAAGCAAGTGGATGCTGCAATGATGCAGAAAGAGGGCCTGGGAGGGATAATTGCAAACACATGGTCTGAAATGCGCGGCCCAAGGTGTATCCAGATCCCTCTACCCCATCCAATACCATCACTGGGTGTATCGGCCAGCCCAGAGTGCAGCGAAGAGCCACAGATTAAAAGTGAAAGAATGGAAAAAGATATTCCATGCAACTAGTAACCAAGAGTGCTGAGGTAGCTACTCCAGCATCAGATCTCCTGAAGAGAGAGTGGCCAACAGCCTGAGACCAGACTCCTGGAGGCAGCCCACCCCGCAGCCCTGCAGATGCCCAAGCGTGCATGCCTGTGCACATCATCAGGAGATCAGGGGAGGAGGACAAGCCTATCAAGCTTCTCTTCACCCTGGGGCTGGGAGAGGGCCAGCCTGGAGACCAAGGACCCAGGGACCCAGGAGATCAGGGGAGGAGGACAAGCCTATCAAGCTTCTCTCCACCCTGGGGCTGGGAGAGGGTCAGCCTGGAGACCAAGGACCCCAGGGCCCAGGCCTCCCCAGAGCCCAACAAGGCCAGCCAGCATGGGCCAGAAGGCCACCTCCCTGCACACTGCTGCCACCACAGCCTGACAGCTTGGCCTTACCTCCAAGGGAGCAGAGGCCACAAACATAGTCGACTATTAGCACATCTAACATGCAAGAAGCGAGAAGACCGCCTCACAGCAGCCAGTCTGGAGCCACCCAAGAGCAGGTGACAGGGCCAGCAAGCTAGGAGGCCTCATAAAGACGCCCTGAGACCTGGGAGGCAAGGCTCCCCACATGAACAGTGAGATATCTGACTTTAAGATGCAGTGGCTAAAACGAAAGAGCGTGGTCACAGCTCACAGCTGAGTGAATGAACAGGAAGGTCA
>NW_007737997.1:30421-32381 GCF_000696425.1 Galeopterus variegatus
AGAACACTGTCCTCGTGTGCAGATGACAAAAGTGTCTACACAGAAAATCCCAAGGAATCTATAAAAAACACCCTGAAACTCATAAGCAGGTTCTGCAGCGTCACAGAATGAAGATCAACACACAAAAACCAATCCCGTTTCTACACACTCAGTGCGCGTTTACCACTGCTCCAAAATAATTAAACACAGTGGTACAAACTTAAAGCACGTACGTGATATGTCTGTATCCTGACAATTACAAAACACTGATGAAAGAAATCAAAGATGACCTGAACAAATGGAATGGCATTCCCCTAAGCTCAACAAAACACGCCTTTTCCCAGGGAAGGCCCCAGGCACCCTCTTTTGGATCAGAATTTCCTGACATGATAGTCCTTGGGCCTGTCATGGTCTCTATTGGAAAGCCAAAAGCCACACTAAATGTCTGTTGTCCTAAGTGGTCCTTGCTCTTTCTCTGGAAGGTGCCAGTCCTACTCAGTAGGAGGAACGTTGGGCCAATCCCTACATCACATAGCTTCATGCTTCGCCTGACATATTAGGGACTATCCCTGAGGACACTGGGTTCCCCAGTTCTCAGAAGGTGGGGAGTTGACCTCCTGCTCACTGGAAGCATCACTGATGGACACAGTCTGGAACAGCAGAATCTTCCACGGATCCATTTTCTCCCTAATACAAATGTTCTTACATTCTTATTTGCAGATACCTGAAACAACAGTGACAGCCATCATGGGGAAAGCCCTCCTGACACCCCTGGAAAGGAGCTAACTGGCTCCCGGCAACATCACAAAGGAAATACATTACGTGAGCACAGTTCTCTGAAGAGCTGCATTCCATGCAACAGGTTCTAAAAGCTCGTGTGTATGTAGGCCAAGTAAGAAACTCAGAATATCATTTTCCATGGAAATAATGTCCAAAAGGATAGTGTGCCCAGACAGGACCACAAAAGTATTTAATTCAGTCTAACTTGACTATAAAATTGAACGCTAAANCCAAGTGCTAGGCATGACTCCTGACACAAAGAAAAATCCCAAGAATATGGGAAAAAAATCAAATCTTCAGTAACAAGCATATTTTTAAAACCAACAAAGCCCAAATGGATACAGAAAAAGCATTTGACAAAATCCAACCCCTATTCGTGATAAAAACTCTCAGCCAGTTAGGAACAGAGAAGAACCATCTCAACCTGATAAATAAATCTACAGAAAGCCTACAGATGAGAACACACACAGCAGTGGGAGGCTGAGCGCTCCAGGATCAGGACGAAGCGAGGCATCTGCACGCCTCACCCTCAACACAGCAGCGGAGGTGCCAGCCAGTGTAAGAAGGCGAGACAGGGAGTAAAAGGCACACAGTGAATCAGGAAGAGAGAACACTGTCCTCGTGTGCAGATGACAAAAGTGTCTACACAGAAAATCCCAAGGAATCTACAAAAAACACCCTGAAACTCATAAGCAGGTTCTGCAGCGTCACAGAATGAAGATCAACACACAAAAACCAATCCCGTTTCTACACACTCAGTGCGCATTTACCACTGCTCCAAAATAATTAAACACAGTGGTACAAACTTAAAGCACGTACGTGATATGTCTGTATCCTGACTATTACAAAACACTGATGAAAGAAATCAAAGATGACCTGAACAAATGGAATGGCATTCCCCTAAGCTCAACAAAACACGCCTTTTCCCAGGGAAGGCCCCAGGCACCCTCTTTTGGATCAGAATTTCCTGACATGATAGTCCTTGGGCCTGTCATGGTCTCTATTGGAAAGCCAAAGGCCACACTAAATGTCTGTTGTCCTAAGTGGTCCTTGCTCTTTCTCTGGAAGGTGCCAGTCCTGCTCAGTAGGAGGAACGTTGGGCCAATCCCCGCATCACATAGCTTCATGCTTCGCCTGACGTATTAGGGACTATCCCTGAGGACACTGGGTTCCCCAGTTCTCAGAAGGTGGGGAGTTGACC
>NW_007737997.1:33913-35890 GCF_000696425.1 Galeopterus variegatus
CCAGACAGGACCACAAAAGTATTTAATTCAGTCTAACTTGACTATAAAATTGAACGCTAAACTGCATTCATTCGCTTACAAGCATTTATTGAGCCCTACCACTTGCTGAGTGCTGTCCCAGGAGCTCCCAGACATCAATGAAGACACAGCCCCTCACTCCTGCCTGCGAGAGCCAACAACGACTGGGAGACAGACAACGGAGGAAATAAACAAATGATACATCTATTGAAGGCGATAAGTGCTGAGAAGGGGCAGGCAGCTCCCACTGCTGCACAGAGTGGGGGGTGGGCATCACTGAGTCGGGGAGGCTGGCCTGTTGATGCGGAGGGGCACACGAGGGCTCCAGGGGCCGCAGCTCAGGGTGGGGGTGGGCAAGGGAGGGGCAGCAGGAGCCAGGAGGAGCTGTCAGGGAGGCCGTGGGCCCAGGGCCCACTGCAACTCTGGGCACGCAGCAGGCCGACTCGCTGCATGAGTGAGCTCCTGCACCGAGCCCAGCATGCAGCGTGCCTCTGACGTGGTCTCTCCTGATGGACATAGGTTCCGAATTCCACACAGGGCCGCAGATGGCATTCCAGGGGGCACAAGTCACAAGGCAGCCTCANGGGGGTGGGCAAGGGAGGGGCAGCAGAAGCCAGGAGGAGCTGTCAGGGAGGCCGTGGGCCCAGGACCCACTGCAACTCTGGGCACGCAGCAGGCCGACTCGCTGCATGAGTGAGCTCCTGCACCGAGCCCAGCATGCAGCGTGCCTCTGACGTGGTCTCTCCTGATGGACATAGGTTCCGAATTCCACACAGGGCCGCAGATGGCATTCCAGGGGGCACAAGTCACAAGGCAGCCTCAGTGCCCCAGTGGGGGGGGGGCCCTACTCTCCACCCCATTCCTCACCAAAAAATGCACCACTTTAAGGTAGAGTCTGTGGTCAAATTCTGGACTTTGTGTCTCCTTGGCATCATTCCCACACTGAGACAGAACATTGCAGTTCCATCCTGCCTTCACTGCCAACCGCCACCATCTTCTCCCTGAGCCCCTTCCCCACAGACCCTGATAACTACCCCCCATCCCATGAAAGGCCGGGCCAAAGAAGGGGCCGTCTAAGGAGAGTGCCCCCGAGAGCCAGTAGGCAGGGCTGGGCTCAGCATGGCCTGGTGTCCTCCCACAACCTTGGGCCCCGCAGGGCTCCCTTCTCGGATCTCTGAAACAAGGCCTTGAGCTTCTGAAAACTTTACCTCACACTCCCTCTCTGCCTCCCTCTCAAGAGAGGTGTGTGGAGGGGTGGCATACAAGGTGAGGTGGTCACGCACAGTGGCGGGAGACAGGGGAAAGAGAAAAAGATGTCCACCAGCCTGCTAGAACATGAATCAGTGTCCTGAGAAGCATGGTTTCCAATACATAGATGTGTAGAAGTAAACGTGGGTGTAAACTGTGTGTATATGTGTGCACACACATGCATACACACGCATGCACATTCCTCAGCTCTGCCCATTATAGGGTAAATATCGGAAAATGGTCAGGGCCCCTCAGATGTTCAGAATCTTGCCAAGCATTTGCTGTAAAAATCCACATGCGCCCAGGTGTTCCTTGTTTACTATCTAATATAAGTGTGCATGTGCACCCAGGTGTCCTGGGTTATGACTTAAGTATAAAGGATGAGTGGCTTGGTTCCAGGGCGCCCCTGCCCCTGCTGCTACTGCTGCTGGAGGCTTTTGCTGCAAGCTGTTGCTTCCAGGGCCCCTGGGATGCCCCAAGAGGCCGCTGCTGCTGAGGACTGGGCTCATGTCATCTGCCAATGGCTCCCAGGATCTTTCCCAATTACTTAGTGTAGACCTGCGTGTGAGGGGACCTGAGTGTGAGGGGTCTGGTGACCCAGTCTGGACAATGGGTTTGAAGGGCTTGAGCCCTAGCCCTGACACTACAAATGGAAACTTAGTATAACTAAAATAATGAAACATTTTGGCTTTAATTATGATTTGCCTGGGC
>NW_007737997.1:36849-38014 GCF_000696425.1 Galeopterus variegatus
GTCATCTTTTGAAAAAACTAAAATAAAAAAATAAAATAAATTATGATTTGCCTAACTTGACAAATGGCGTAGTTGTGTAGCTTTACACCCATGAAGAGGGCCCAGGAAAAGCACCACCCCAATAGTAATGACACCCAACACCTCAATCTTGACTTCCCAAAGAACCAGTTCCTTGAGAAATGGCTGATCCAAGGAATTCCAGGGAAAACACACGATGAACCTGGATCATCCTGATGTTCCAGAAGGGGAGGAGGTCCTCGCAGGTGGTGGGACCGAGTGAGAGGGCATCGAGGCCAGTTTGAAGGGTTTCCCACTGGCCAAATCATGGGTATTGTGAATGCTGCAATCAGTAATCACAGCAGCTGATGATAATTCTTAAACAAAACAGAAAGTGAGAAGTCCACACTCACACAAATAAATACTGTGAGTCTGACAAGGAGCAGGACAGACACCTGGCCTTGCAGTACCTCTCCCCACGCAGACCCCCCCTCTGTCAGGTGCTCNAGCCTCACGTGCCTGATGCGACTGAGGCAGCAGTGAGAAGGCAGCACCACCTCAGATGTGCAGGCAGGGAGCTGGGCTGATCCCCTGCCAAGGAAACGTCAGACAACTCAGCTTCAAGGGGCATTCTACAGAAGGGCCTTGGAATCTTCAAAACGGTCAAGGGGAGGAAAGTCGGGGTGCTAAGGAATGCTCCAGACTGAAGGAGATCAAAGAGACGCGACAGCTGGACACAACGTGACTCTGAGTGGGGTCCCTCTGCTGCGGGGGCATCATCGGGGCAGCTGGTGGACATACTGGGGCTGAGCATTAGGTGCCTTGGCATCCACGTCCCTGTGGTCTGGGGGATGATCTCCTTCACAGGAAACACACACACACGTCCTCAGGACGATGCACGTGAGGCTGGCGGCTCACTCGCAAATGGCTCAGGGAAACAAAAAGTTCCTTGTTCCATCCTTGAAACTCTTCTCCAAGTTGTGATTGTTTCAAAAGAAAAAGAGAAATAGGCAAAAAGATTCTGACACGTTTCACAGAAAAGGGTAAGACGATGCTCCCCATGACTCATGACCATCGAGACGCAGCAGGCTCCACTTCACACCCACTTAAAAGCCAGACAGTGCCCAGAGCGGGGAGGCTCTGGAGGGGACCACTGCCACACGGCCAG
>NW_007737997.1:38383-39989 GCF_000696425.1 Galeopterus variegatus
AAAAAACCTCAAAAACTGGACTTTATGAATATAAAAAATGTCTGTTCATGAAAAGACACCATTAAAATATGAAAAAGCAAGCCACATAGGGAGAAAATATTCACAATCCACTTATCTGACAAAGGACTTGTATCCAGAATATATTACAAACTCTCACAGCTCATTAACAAGATGAACAACCCATCAGGGAAACGTAAATTAAAACTGCAGTGAGACCCAGTCCTCTCTCCTAGAAAAGTTAACATCGTGTCCATGAGCAGTGGCACAGCCAACGGCAGGAATGTGAGGGGAACAGCCTCTGGGAAACTGGCAGCTTCTTTTAAAATTAAAAGTACCTTTACCCTGTGACTTGTCAGTTCCAGCCCAGGTATTTTTCCAAGAGAAATGGAAATACACATCCACAAAAATACTTACACGAGAATGTATCTGGTACCTTTATTATAATAACCCAAACTGTAAACTACCTTAATGTCCACAAGCAGTACAGAAACAAACTGTGGTACCGTCATACAATGGATAATAATAAAAAAGAATGAACCACTAATACACAAAATTATCATAAATAATCATTATGTTGAGTGAAAGGCTAAACACAGAAGAGTACCTCCTGTGTGACTTCACTTATGTGGACTCCAACAGCGGGTGCCTAAGCTGTGGTGCGGGGGCGGCTGTGAGAACTGGAAGAGAGCGGGGTGTCCTGAGCGACCGAGACGCACAGTGGATGGATGGGGCTGGCTACACAGGAATGTAAGTTGTCAAAACACACCAAATCATTCACTTTGTACCCACATTTCACATTGAAATCTTGCATTTCACTGTAGGTAAATTCTACCTCTTTTTTTAAAAACTGAATTAAGTATAATGATGTAACAATATGGAGGAATCTTAACAATATTGTTTTAAAAGTTCCAAAGTATTATGTACAGCATGACACCCTTTTTATAAAACTAAAAATGACTGAAATTAAAAAAAAAAATTTTCAGATTTGTATAGATACCAAAAAATGATTTGGAAGAGGAGAGCGGGGGACAGTGAGCATGGCTGGGGCTGGCGGATTCGCCGGTGGAGGAAGGCAGGGTAGACGCGCTCGGATGTGAGTTGCCAAGGACCAGGCTGGCTCCCGTTTTGGGTGGCANAGGGTAGACGCGCTCGGATGTGAGTTGCCAAGGACCAGGCTGGCTCCCGTTTTGGGTGGCAGGTTGGGGGTGCTTGTAACATTATTAAAATAAATACACAGGCACAGCCATAAACACAGAAACAAACAAAAGGGGCCACACCTCAACCAATGATGAGAATGTGTCCTGAACCAAGGATCACGAGTAATTTAACTCTGTGCTCCTGAGATCCAGAGACCTAAACTTAAAAAGAAATCACAATGGAAATTACACAATGTAACTGAACAACAGCGAAGACGTTATGTTATATTCAAACCTGTGAGACGCCCACAGTAGTCCAGTTTTCCATGAGTGGAAAATGAATTGCCTTAAACCCTACCTTAGAAAATAAAGGCTGACAAGTAAGGACACTAAAGGTCCAACTTAAGAAGTCAGAAGTACACAACCCCAAACAAGGCAGGAGAAAATCACAAGGATCAGAAACTGAAGAA
>NW_007737997.1:40748-42764 GCF_000696425.1 Galeopterus variegatus
GTCAGAAGTACACAACCCCAAACAAGGCAGGAGAAAATCACAAGGATCAGAAACTGAAGAAATAAAATAAAGGAACTCAGAGGGAAAGGAGCTGAGAGGGCAATGCTGGAGGAACGGGGAGCAGCCTCCGACGCTCAGGTGGGCAGGAACCTGCAGTGGGGCCTCCGCCAATGGCCAGTTGCACCAGCGGAGCCCAGGGTGCGGCCGTGCCTCATGGGATGGTGGGATGGCAGGCTGGGCAAGCTTAGCAGGGCCTCGGGCAGGGCTACGAGCCACAGTCCTGCCCCTTCATGCAGGGAATACAGAGCCTGAGAACACACAGGCTGGTCGTTCTCTTTCGCCATGGTCACCAGGGGCGTCCTCAGACAATGACCTCCAGCTTGAGGGTGGGCACACAATGTCCGTGGAGGCAGAGCCTTTGCACCCAGTCCTGCTGGCAGCCACCCTCCCCACCTTGGCTCCGTCTTAGCCTCTCTCCTCTCAGCTCTGAACTGGCCTGAAGCCCCAGTTCAGGACAGACTATTCTGTGGCAGCAAATGTAGATTTGGCAGCCACACTGCCAGGTTCCCCAGTGTAAACGGGAGGCATGAGGGCGAGACAGTGGCACACAGAGGTTCTCTGTTGCGGGCCTGACTTCTAGCCTGACTCAGAAGGACGTACCGCTCTATGAAAAGCCAGACCCTCCCTGGGTTCAGCTACACTAGAATGTTTACACAGACTTGGCATTTGCCCGTTTTCAAGAAGCCAGGAGCCCAAATCCCTGTAATGATGTATACTTGGAAGGCTGTTTTCTTTAAAAGCGAGACTCTTTGTTCGCTTCGTTTTATTCTACCAAAGTTTCCAAGAAAAGACAACCAACCAGGACAAGCATATGATAGTGCTTAGCCAGGAGAGGAAATGCTACCTAAACACCCCAATCTAAATAGGCACCAGGATCTTGAACTCAGCAACAACTGTCCAGAGTGTCCAAACGGGCACCTGTGGAACCTGAGCATGGCTTAAACAAAGACATCTGTGGGCTCACTCGTCTTTCCAACTACTATCTTTACTCTAGATTGAAATTTGAAGTTACAAAACAGCATATGAGATCACTCATTCTATCGGGAACAGCCCATTAGAAACTACAGCCAATTTCACATTCTGGAACATGCCACGTTTTTTATAATAAACCTGTCCCCTTGGGAACCAGATGAAAGGACAGCCATGGGGGAGGCTTCTCTCAACCTTTCAGAACATCTGGGGCCACCCAAAGTCTTCAAAACAACCCATCTAGGCATGTTCCATAGGAAGAGAACCACGTCCACAGAGGCTTCACTGTGACTGCAGCTTTTCTGGGGGGGCGGGGGGAGCAGGGAAGGATGGAGATGCTTTATGAGGAAGACTTGAAGATCCACTTAAAATGTCCTAGAGGTCAGGAGATCAGGAACCGTACTTGTTCAACTCGCTTTAACAGTCCCCTACACAGACTGTGTTGAGAGCTAGTTGGAAGGCGACATTTCTTCTGCTCAGCTGGGCAAACCTGCAGGGTCTTTCAAGGACTTTCCTCTTTCATCTTCATGAACTCTACAGTGCAGCTGTGTGTCTTCTCATCAAAATCTGAGGAAAGGTCCCCAGAGGTCCAGCCTTGTAACGTTTGCAGACCTGCTCCTAAGCCCAGGCACGTGATCCGAACAAGAGAGTCAGACAAGGCCAGACACCAGCATGGGAGCCCCGTGTCTAGTCTCCTCCCCACACCTTCTGCATCCGCAGGGGGGGCTGTCACCATGTTCTACATCATCCTGCTCTAGGATGTCATCAACGTTACAACCGAGAAATCCTCCCCCGCCTGTCATCACACCCCTAAACAAAAGGTGAGCCCATCCCGTATTTTGTTCTCTGGCGCAGACCTGTAAAGTGCCCCTCTGGAGCCAACAGGACGTGAGTTACGCTGTCCTCAGATGCGTGCAGCTTGAACGCCCTCTCACAGATCCGTCTTTCTCTCTCTCTACTTGTGTTGCTTTTCTCAGGGTCCTTTCC
>NW_007737997.1:43504-44078 GCF_000696425.1 Galeopterus variegatus
CCCTCTCACAGATCCGTCTTTCTCTCTCTCTACTTGTGTTGCTTTTCTCAGGGTCCTTTCCTCTTTTGCTATGTTTTTGTTTGCTTTTTTCTTTTTAACTGATACGAAATCTAAACTTTGTTATAAAGACCAAGAACTCAGGGCACATCTGTGCATCCCAGGATGAACCCTAAATAAAGCACAGGCTCTCACCCACCCATGCCCCACTGGTCCCCCTCACAGACAGACAGCCCCAATGGTCACGAGGAGGGCAAACATGCCGTTACCATGGCCAGGCGGTCTTGCCAGTCCCAGTGCAAACACTGTCTGTCACTCAAAACATACCAAAATTTACTTTAGTGCTATTTCATTGACTTACTTCAACTAAACCCCGAGAACAGTTCAGATCTCTAGTGTTGGGGGCAAGGCCTCCTCAGACTTCCACCCCATCATCTTTCTCACCATGCCTGGAGCAGAGGCATCAGTGATGACCAACCTGATGGGTTTTCCTCTCTCAGTAGCAGTGTCCTTGTTACTCAGAACCACCCCTACACCCTCCCCTCCCACAAGTTCTGAGGCTAGCCCGGCTAGGCGT
>NW_007737997.1:44390-45356 GCF_000696425.1 Galeopterus variegatus
TGAATGTTCTGTGTGAAAAAACTGGAGAAAACTAGAGAAATCCGAAGCATTTTGGTCTAACCGGAGAGATGGAAAAGGCCAAGGCCACAGGACAGGAAACCTCAGCCCTGGAGGTGGCTCCCACCGGGTTTTTTCAGAGCAGAGCTGTTTAATGTGAAATTTCACTTTTTGCACACACAGGCACATAATCTTCCCAAACTTCCACATGAGCAGAAGTTCTGGTAATCAAGGAAAAGAGCTGCATCAACATGAGATGAAAAGATGGTCCACAGGTGAATTAACTCAGCACAGATAGAGACTGAGCCAGTGCCAACCTTGAGGAGGTAAACATCACCCCTAGGAATGCACAGAGGCCCTGTACAGTGCAGCCCCCCAGACCTGGAGGACCCCAGCCTGCAGGGGAGAGATGAATACAGAGGAATGCTCTTGAAGTTTGTTTCAGAAAAATTAAAAAGAAAATCCGCAGTTGAGTATAGACTATATATGCAATTACAGGTCCTTTTCTCACCCATTATAATCATTAGTCCTGCTATTAAATATTCTTTCTCATACCACATTTCTTTGGCATTACTTCACTACCACATCCTAACCTGTTTCTGATTTTCCATCACAGTAAGCAACCAGAAGCTTCTTTGCACACAAATCTTTTTCAGAGATACCTAGATGTGAAATTCAGGAGTCAATGGCATAAGCGTTTTTAAAGTTCTTAATACAAAATGCAAAATAGACTGTCAACGCTGTACCAATTTATACTTTCTGAAATATTGAGTATCTACATTTCTAAAAAAACTTTATTAATTTGGTTTTTTGAAGTATCTCAGTAATTTGTGTTTGTTTACAAATGACTTAAAATTTTACAATGTCTGTCATTTGCACGTCCACTTCTGTGAGCCTCCTATCTGTCCTTTGCCTATTCACCTACCATCTATTTTTGTTTTCTTATCAACTTTTATGAATTATTTCTAT
>NW_007737997.1:47048-47779 GCF_000696425.1 Galeopterus variegatus
GTCTACACTGATAAAAGCCAGGATCTGGTCAGGCGGGGCAGGAAGAGTGTGCTTGTGTGTGTCAGTTGGTAAAAATTCACTGAATGGACACTTGGTGGGCAGTTAATGGGAACACGGATTCCGTGAGGAGCTGGGGGCACCGCCCACGTCTGCTGCATCTGAGGACGCGACCAACAGAACTGTGTCTGCAAGGTCACCAGTAGCAGCACTCACTGCAAAAACCCAAAACTGGGAACTACCCAGACGTAGATGGAAAACCTGGAAATGTACCACCGTGAGAATGAGCAGCCCAGTATTGCATGTGGCAGTGTGGGTGATGCTCACATAGCTCCTGAGCAAAGGAAGACATACATGGAGCAGCAGACCCATGTGAGGGCCCTGACGCGGGGCACAGATGCAGCCACGATGCTTCCGTGCTGTTGGAAACCAGGAATGTAGGTACCCCCAGAGGCTGGGGTAAGCTGTTAACTAATCAGGGTGCTGGTTACAGCTGCATTCAGTTTGTGAACATTAATCCAGCTGTACAATTATGATGTGTACTTTTCCATATGGATATTATATTTTATAAAAGTTTTTAAGAAGTCCTTGCCTTCAAAGATATACAACTGATCTGGGAACAGAGTTAAATGATAACCTATGGTTAATGCTGAATGAATGGTGACGAAAAAATACTAGGGAGGCTTAGAAGACAAGACCACCACAGGGTGTTGCAGAGGGACTGGAGGCTGTTA
>NW_007737997.1:48672-50278 GCF_000696425.1 Galeopterus variegatus
GGGTATGCTGAGGGCAGGGCAGACTAGAGAGGCACTTAGCCCAAAACAAGGGTGCTGAGGGGGCTTTGAAGGGCAAGATACCCACTTTCCCTAGAAAAGAGGCTGCCGACACCTGAATCGTATTAACCAGAAGGTTACAGATTTGCTGCCACCAAGAAAAGTCACACAAAGCAAAACAGATGTGTGCAGAGATAAAACAATCAATCTCACTGGTATTCAAAGAAAGACAAGCTGAAGAAAGCTGTCAGTCCCAAGGGCACACCAGCTAAGTGTGTGTTTCAGCCACACACAAGGCACTCCCTGGTTTTCTGCTACAAGGAGGGGAGAGAAGGGTTTCCACCACACCACGGTCTGTCCTGTTTCTGGGTGGCACTCAGCAAACTCACAACCACTGGGGACAATGCTGCAACCGAGAAAGCAGATGCTTTGAACAGCCTCAGACCCTCACATTCTAGAAAGATCAAACCCATTGCTGTACCCTTCTGCAGGGGGCTTCATACAAGGTGGCAGTTCAATTTCCAGCATTAATCCCTAGAGTTTAGCCAGCCCAAACCAGTTAGCAGAAGAATGCCAGATTTCAAAGACAGGTATAAACAACAGGAAAGGAGGCCTTGCACCCAGGGGGCAGAGTGCCTGACTTCCCACCCCAGGGATGGGCGGATTAGTGGCTATCACTGAAACAGCTGTAGCTAAATCTCCATCATCACTGCAAAGCAAAGCACAGAGAAATTCCTCATGAGAACCACGACCAAAGAGCTGCTTGTGGAAAATGAAAAACAGGAAGACATTCCACAATCATACTGAAATTAGCAGGAGTTCTGTTCAAAACATTGCTTATTAGAATCAGGTTTTAGAAGGAGAGAAATCGAATCCACACATTTGGGTAATGAAGGAAGACGTATGTCACTAAGGAAGCTGGAAGTTTCTCACAATGAATCTTGTGTTTAGCAAAGACAAGGAATTTGCTTTAATATTACTGCCTTGCAGAAAGTCAGATGTTTGTGCCAGGGCTCATGTTTGGGGAGGCCCATCCCTTTGTGAGGGGAGCTGGTTGCCACGGGCACAGCAGGAAAAACTCACGCCTCGGCAAGATATTAACATTCCTTACTCTTGGAGAGAAGAGGGTGGGACTGTGTTTTATTTTGATTTTAGCAAGTGACCACATTATTAAGAAATGTTTTGCCCTATTATGATATGAAATCATAAAAAATGAATCTTGATCCATTTAAAGTAATCCAGCACTCCTGAAAATAGACGTTTTGGATCTATGTTATCTAAGAGTATATATAACTTTTCCTGTTTAAGAAAATATTATTACAGGAAAATATGTCCTTTCAGATATGATGAAATTGGCTGCATTTTATTAATGTGTAATGCAGGATTCCCATGAACTCTCCTTACCCAGACTTTAGACAGACAGCAGATGACTCCGTTCTGCAGTCCTCTACCCTTGTCCTTCACAATTTTACAACTGATTGTTCCTGTTACGGCAGAATACACACAGATGTGATGTGGCTCAAGTTATAGCTCATCTATAAAAACTATTTTACGAGAGACAGAACTTGTCTCTAAAATGGAGATTAGACATGGAGTCTTGAATTTACTC